>NC_134358.1:463047133-463169633 GCF_048569485.1 Anomaloglossus baeobatrachus
GGTAAAAAACTCCTGCATACAGTCCTGGATGGAGTATGCTGAGCCTTGTAGTTCTGCTCCCCCTGCCGCTCAGCATCCTCCATCCAGGACTGTATGCTGGAGGGAGAGGCAGGGGGAGCAGAACTGCAAGGCTCAGCATACTTCATCCACTAGTGTATGCAGGAGAACAGACAGCAGCTGCAGAACTACAAGGCTCAGCATTCTGCATCCATGACTGTATGCTGGGGGGAGAGACAGGGGGAGCAGAACTACAAGACTCAGCATGCTCCATTCACTAGTGTATGCAGGAGAGCAGACAGCAGCTGCAGAACTACAAGGTTCAGCATACTCCATCCCGGACTGTATGCAGGAGTTTTTTGCCCACCAAAAAAGTTACATGGGCTTCACCATATTTTTGCTAGCCAGGAACAGCAGGCAGGTACGGCTGCCCCCAACCCTCAACTGCCTATTTGTACCCGGCTGGGAACTAAAAATATAGGGAAGCCCTATGAATTTCATGAAATAATTAAAAAAAAAAACGACATGGGCTTCGCCCCATTTTTGTGCCCAGCCGGGTACAGCTAGGCAGCTGGGGATTGTAAGAAGCAGCACAGGTTGGCCCAAGCTTTCTGGGCCCCTCTGCTGTGAATTGCAGTCCGCTGCCACCCCAGAAAATAACGCTTTCATAGAAGCGTCATCATCTGGCGCTGTATCCAACTCTGCCAGCAGCCCTGATGCCGGGTAGCTCGCTGGGTAATAAAGGGTTAATACTAGCTTTATTTTACTAGCTAGTATTAATCCAAAGATTCTTAATGTCAGGCAAGTTTGACCTGGCCATTAGGAATCTCCAATAAAGGGTTAAAAAAAGACACCACACAGAGAAAAAATACTTTAATAGAAATAAATACACAGACACACTTAGAGACTCCATGTTTATTACTCCCTCTCACCCCTCCACGATCCTGGTCTTCTGTCTTCTTTCTCATTCAACCCATGCAGCTCTGCTACATCAGACAGCACTGCATGGGAGGAAGACGCTGCTTCTACCGTGCAGTCTAATCACTTAGTGAGTGAGCAGAGGCTGCGGGTTGTAAGCGGTGACGTCACCGCTGCCACCGTTGCAATAGTAATCTGACAGGCGGGTTACTATAGCAACGGTGATCTCCAATCACCTGATTCCCGGCGCCGCTACTTACTGGCTGTGGCATTCAGTCCCTGCATGTGAGCTGACTCTGTAAAGAGCGCCGACACGCAGGAACGGGGAGCCAAGCATGTGCCCAAGCATCTCGCCGGTACACGGAGATGCTCAAACGAGCACCGCGTACCGGAGAGATGCACTGAAAGGATCTAGCATGACGCCTAGCTATGTGACCAGTCTGTAGCCAATGAGATAATACACACGTGACTGGTCACATGCTATGATGTGACGAAAGGTCCTATCATCAGTGCTGGTTACCGGGAGGGCACAGCGATGATCGGAAGGAGAAGCGTCGGGAGACAGAGTCTGCAGGATGCGTCGCGGGGACCTGTAATTATAATGGCAATGTTTATTAACTGTATGTGTATATGTATAATGTGTTTGTATGTGTTTGTGTTTGCCTGCCATTGTTTTCAATGGGGTTCGAAGGTGTTCGTCGAACGTTCGTCAAACGTTCGCCGAACACACCCGCCGTTCGACGAACCGAACTCGAACACTAGGGGGGTGGCTCATCACTAGTGAAGACTCAGAAGCAGTTGGAAAGAGAAGAAGCCAAAGAGGAAAGGAACGGAGGACCGAGCAGCAATTGGACAGGTATGGGGAAGGCCAAAAAAATGTGAATATAACAGTTTATATTTTTTAACAACTCAGTATATTCAGTTAGCACTAAATTTATTCAATGTGGATCAATTTGGTTTCATCAAAACTGAGCAAATCAAATTTTGAGAGATTTACACAACTCTAGTGAGTATATCAAATATGGCTGTGCAGCTAGCTTATTCTTTAAATGGTGTCTATTGAAATGTTATCAACTATTGATAGTTGATACATACCTAGAGATGAGCGAACGTGCTTGCCCCTGCTTGATACTCTATTGAGCATCGGGATGCTCGAGATGCTCGTTACTCAAGTGAGCATTGTGGGTGCTCAAGTGCCATGCTCGAGTTCCTGCACTGCATGTTTTTTGACTTTTTCACAGCTAATCAAGATGCGGGGATTGCCTGCTATACACGGTATAGCCGTAGCCATGTTGGCTATTGGAGTTACTGTGATTGGCAGCCACATCGCCTCATTGGGCCATATAAAAGATCTGGTGATGCAATGCTCAGCCCACTGTTCTCAAGAATCAGTTCTGGGAGAGTTGTTGTAGGAGCAGGCATATAGGCTGGGTTGAATTGGTACTGCAGTAACTGTATACCGCTGCTGCACCATTAAATAAGACGTCCTTTCTAGGGTTACATAGTGTCTTTTTTTTTTTTTAGTAAAACTGCTGTTACTTGCATTCAGCGTAGACATAGCTTGCGGAGAAGTGATAATTTAGTATTAGAGGCATATAGAAAGGGTTTATTGCTTTACAGTTGTTTTATACTTATACTGCAGCTGCAACCTATATCCAAAAGTCCTTTTCAGGACTACATATTGTCCTTTCTTTAACCCTTTAGTGACGGAGCTAATTTTCACCTTAATGACCAGACCAAATTTTGCAATTCTGACCAGTGTCACTTCATGAGGTTATAACTCTGGAACGCTTCAACGGATCCCGGTGATTCTGAGATTGTTTTTTCGTCACATATTGGACTTCATGTTAGTACCAAATTTAGGACAATATTTTTTGTGTTTATTTATGAAAAAAATTGAATATTGGCAAAAATTTTGAAAATTTAGCAATTTTCAACTTTTGAATTTTTATACCGTTAAACCAGAGATTTCTGTGACACAAAATAGTTAATAAATAACATTTCCCACATGTCTACTTTACATCAGCACAATTTTGGAAACAAAATTTTTTTTTGTTAGGAAGTTAGAGGGGTTCAAAGTTTATCAGCAATTTCTCATTTTTACATCAAAATTTACAAAACCAGTTTTTTAGGGACCACATCACATTTGAAGTGACTTCAATAGGCCTAGATGACAGAAAATACCCAAAAGTGACACCATTCTAAAAACTGCACCCCCCAAAGTACTCAAAACCACATTCAAGAAGTTTATTAACCCTTCAGGTGCTTCACATGAACAAAAGCAATGTGGAATGAAAAAAAGCAAAAATTAAATTTTACCTAAAAATGTTGCTCTAACCCAAATTTATTCACTTTTAGAAGAAATAACACAACAAAATGGACCTCAAAACTTGTTCCCCACTTTCTTATGAGCGCGCCGATACCCCACATGTGGTCAGAAACCTCTGTTTGGACAAATGGGAGGGCTCGGAACAGAAGGAGCAATATTTGAATTTTGGAAAGCAAATTTGGCTGAAATAGATTGCGGGCACCATGTTGCATTTACAGGTCCGCTAAGGTACCTAAACAGAAGAAATCCCTCACAAGTGACACCATTTTGGAAACTAGACCCCTCAAGGCTTCTATCTAGGGGTATAGTGAGCATTTTAGATCCACAGGTACTTCACAGATTTTAACGTTACGTTGTCATATTGAAAATTTTAATAATTTTCTCAAAAATGTTGCTTTAGCATCAATTTTCTCACTTTTTCAAGAGGTAATTCCAAAAATTTGACCTCAAAGTTTGTTAACCACTTTTTTATGAGCGCGGTGATACCTCACATGTGGTCTGAAACCTTTGTTTGGACAAATGGGAGGGCTTGGAACGAAAGGAGCAATATTTGAATTTTAGAAAGGAAATTTGGCTGAAAAAGATTGCGGGCACCATGTCGCATTTGGAGGTCCAATAAGGTACCTAAACAGCAGAAACCCCGCACAAGTGGCCCCATTTTGGAAACTAGGCCCCTCAAGGAATTTATCTAGATGTTTGGTGAGTACCCTGAACCCTCAGGTGCTTCACAGAATTTTATAACGTTGAGCCATGAAAAAAAAAAATAAAATTTTACCACAAAATTGTTATTTCAACCAGGTAGCTTTTTTTTTTACAAGAGTAAAAGGAAAAAATTCAGCATAACATTTATTGTGCAATTTCTCCTGAGTTTGGCGATACCTTATATGTGGTGGAAATCAACTGTTTGGGCGCATGGCAGGGCTCGGAAGGGAAGGAGCGCCATTTGACTGCAAAATTGGCTGGAATCAATAGCGGACGCCAGGTTGCATTTGGAGAGCCCCTGAGGTGCCTAAACAGTGGCGGTCCCCCACAAGTGACTTCATTCTGGAAACAAGACACCTGAAGGCTTTTATCTAGGTGTATATTGAGCAGTTTGAATCCACGAGTACTTCACAGAATTTGATAAGCTTAGGTTGCCATATTGAAAATTTTCATTTTTTTCACAAAACTGTTGCTTTAGCATCAAATTTCTCACTTTTTCAAGAGACAACAACAAACCGTGGACCCCACAGGTTGTTATCCAATGTCTTATGAGCACAGGGATACCCCACATGTGGCCAAAAACCTCTGTTTGGATAAATGGGAGGGCTTGGAATGGAGGGAGCACCATTTGAATTCTGGAAAAGTTGAAATAAATTGCGCGCACCATGTCACATTAGCAGGGCCCCTTGGGTACCTATACATCAGAAAACCCCCACAAGTGACCCCATTTTGGAAACTGGATTTTATTCAGGAGTATAGTAAGCATTTTGAATCCACAGGTACTTCACAAAAATGTTGCTGTAGCAACAAATGTCTCACTGTTAGGCTCTGTGGCAATGATCCAGCGACACGGCATCTAGTACACAGTGTCAGCCTCCTGCAGAGATGTGAGTGTTGTCCACGGGAGAACGCAGCTGCCCAAGCCCACGATTTGGGTTCAGGCCGCTGTGGAGCTCTATGCTACCTGCAGAGAACACTCATCTCCGCAGCATAAATTGACATGCTGAGGCTCGGGAAGCTGCGCCACAGGTCGGTTTATGCTGCGGAGAAAAGAAGCACATTGGGCATGGGATTTCTAAAAATCCTTCCACTGTGCTTCTACTGCACAACGCAGCGCTATGGACGCAGGGAAAACACACTGCGCCCAAAACGCTGCAAATCCTGATTGTGGGCACACAGCGTAAAATGCTACAATGGATGAATGGATAGATGTCAAACAAATATAACGTCCCATTCCCCTGCATATTCTAAGCTGGCGCCCTTTAGTGCCTTTCATGTGGCACTAAAGGGTGCCTAGCCTTGTATTTAGCCCCCCAAAAAATTAATAATTAAAATAAACGACGTGGGGTCCCCCCTATTTTTGATAGCCAGCTAGGGTAAAGCAGACAGCTGTAGCCTGCAAACCACAGCTGACAGCTTCACCTTGGCTGGTGATCAATTTGGAGGGCTCCCCAGGCGTTTTTTAAAAAAAAAAAAAAACGTGGGGTCCCCCCCAAATTAGATCACCAGCCAAGGTGAAGCGGACAGCTGGGGTCTGGTATTCTCAGGGTGGGAAGAGCCATGGTTATTGGACTCTTCCCAGCCTAAAAATAGCAGGCCGCAGCCGCCCCAGAAGTGGCGCATCCATTAGATGCGCCAATCCTGGCGCTTCGCCCCAGCTCATCCCGCGCCCTGGTGCGGTGGCAGACGGGGTAATATATGGGGTTGATACCAGCTGTAATGTCACCTGGCATCAAGCCCTGGGGTTAGTGATGTCACGGCATCTGAACAGATACCCGACATCACTAACCCAGTCAGTAATAGAAAAAAAAAAGACAAAAAAAAAATTTATTTGAAAAAACACTCCCCGAAACATTCCTCTTTTACCAATTTATTGAAAATAAAGAAATTCCGGTCGCTGTAATCCATTTTGGAGGTCCCGCGCCGACTCTGGATCTTCTAGAATATGGGGGGCACGTTCAGGGAACGTATCCCCCATTTTCTGGAAGAGCAAGCTCTCCATGAGCAGTGTGGGTGCAGTAATCTGAGAATACTGCACTCACACTGCCCCGGTCCAACCTAGGGCAGAGTGACCTGCAGTAACCTCATTCCAGAATATGAGGGGCACGCTCACAGAACGTACCCCCCATTTTCTGGAACAGCAGCCTCTCCATGTGAGGAGTGTGGCTGCAGATCACTGCACTCACCCTCCCCTGGTCCACAGTGGAGCCTGTGCATCAGCGACGTCAGCAGGATCCCTGCTTGCAGGGATCCAGCTGACAGCCGCTGTCTGCGCATGCGCCGCCAGCATTGAAGAAGGAGGCGGCGATCGCGGGCCCGGAGCGGCAGACAGGTAACGTATAACCGGGGGCTTGGGGGGGGGGGTGACGGGGGGTGACCTAGTGGGACCTGGGGACACCTTTCTGCCGCATGTGACGTGTCACATGCGGCAGAAAGAGCAGAATGAAGGCGGCCGCGCGCTGTGCGCCGCCATCTTCCACGCTCCGGAGGGGGGAGGGGGGTGGTGGCTCTGGAGAACCGGAGGGGGCTCCGGTGACCAGAGGGCTCCGGTGGACCGGAGGAGGGGTCAGGGGGAGGACATTTCCCTCCGATCTGAAATGTTTGATCATTTCAGATCGGAGGGAAATGACTGCAGAGCCGGCGCCGGCGGCAGTTTTCTGTGCGCTTCGGCGCCATTTTGGATGTCCGGTGGGGGTAGGGGTGGGGGTGGGGGGACTCTCCGGTACCGGGGGCTTTGGGGGCACTAGGGGGTTAGATTTCTTTCTCATCTGACATGTTTGATCATGTCAGATGAAAAAGAAATCAGTTTTACCGGCCATTTATTTTTTTTTCATGTATTCGTCGGTATACAGTGTATACCGCCGATCACATGATCGGGGTCCAAAAAAAACACCCCGATTCATAATCTGGGGGGTCTCAGCTACCCCCGGTAGCTGAAACCCCCGAGATTTTCGGTCGCTGGGGGGCGCTACAGGGCTTTTTCGGGCCGCCGCTTTAAAGCGGCGGAACAGAATAAGTACCCTGTTTTGCCGCCGCTTTAAGTCGTACGGCCGTCGTTATGAGGTTAATAAAACCACTGCTATCTGCATTTAGTATTGTGATAGCTGGTGGAGAAGGAATAGTTTAGGATTAGTGGCAGATAGGCAGGTTTTTTGCCTTATGCGGGCGTCACACGGGACGATAAATCGTTCGATCGCATAAGCGATCGCACCAGCCCCCGTCGTTTGTGCGTCACGGGCAATTAGTTGCCCATGGCGCACAAAGTCGTTTACCCCCTGTCACAAGTACTTACCTGCCAGACGACCTCACTGTGGGTGGCGAACATCCTCTTCCTGAAGGGGTAGGGAAGTTCGGCGTCACAGCGACGTCATACAGCCGCCGGCCAATAGAAGCGGAGGAGCGGAGATGAGCGGGACGTAAATATCCCACCCACCTCCTTCCTTCTGCATTGCTGGCAGGATGCAGGTAAGCTGTGTTCGTCGTTCCCGGGGTCTCACACGGAGCGATGTGTGCAGCCTCGGGAACGATGAACAACCGGAGCACAGAAGGAGGAACGACTTTTTGAAAATGAACGACGTGTCAACGAGCAACGATAAGGTGAGTATTTTTGCTCGTTCACAGTCGTTACGAGGTGTCACACGGTACGATATGTCTGATGATGCCGGATGTGCGTCACTAACGACGTGACCCCGACGACATATCGCCCGATATATCGTACTGTGTGACGTCCGCTTTACAGTCCTTCCTTACTTATACTGCTGCTGTAGCCTAAAAACAAGAAAGAAAAGTATTTTCTTTTTCGTATTAATATCAGAAAGTTTGCAGGCATACATAGTAACTACCTTATTTAAAATGTGCAAGGCATGCGGTAAGGGACAAGGAAGTGGACCTACAACTGATTGTGCAACCAGAGGTCAAGGCCGTGGGCCAGGTGAAACTGTGCCTACTGTAAGAGCACAACCAACTCTTGGTTGGTCAACTGTAGCTTGTAACAGTTGATTGGTCAACTGTAGCTTGCCATTCCACTTTGTAGGGGGTCACAGGACACCACTCTTGAACCCAGAACAATGTAAACAGGTGGTGAGTTGGATGGCACATAATGCTTCTGTGACGCCCTGGACTAGTCAGGTCGTCCCAGGTATTCACACACAACACCACACCCCCTCCCGATTAGGTGACATCAGTCAAACTAAAAACCTTGTCACCACCCTCCACAGGTTTGATGTCCACACCAGGGGGGCGGAGACAGGCGGTTGGCTCCACCCACCGAGGAGTTCACAGGCCTGGAGGCAGGAAAACACAGACACAAGTTCAAGTTGACAGTGCAGAGTAGTTTTGACAGTGGAGGAGAGAGGTTGAGTCCAAGGGCAGACCTGCTCCCAGGCCTGCCATAGACTACTCCGGTGGCTGGGTCGGAGTCCAGTCACCTTTGGCAAGGAGGCAGACGATGGTGGCCGCCTGCAGGAGCTGGGATTACAGCCGGTGGAACCGTAGGGACCGGGGTCGGGCGGTAGCCCGCCGGTACCGAACCCGGGAACAGATTGGAAACCGGAGCACTAGGAAGGGTACTCAGACCCATACGAAGCCCCGAACCGACAGTGCCGAGTCAAATCAACTGATTGCGGACTGGACTTAAGGACCTATCCCACACAAGACCCGTTAGAAGACAATAGCTCAACCATACAGGGTAGAGCCACCGCCAAAGCATAGAGACCCAAAGGGCCAGCGTCTGCGGGCAAATGGGCTCCTATGGCATATACAAGTCGGGCAGTGGACTACCGGTGTCTAGGCATAGGAGTCAAACATTTACACACAGAGGTGCAGGAGAAAGGCGGAAACCACCAAGCTATACCGGGAGAAGCTGCAGCCGGCTGCGGGCCCCATTCATCACTCCGTTTGATTTACCAGAAACTCCAGTGTATTGTGTCAGAGTGAGTACACCAGTGCCTTCGGGACGCGCACCGCGCCACACCAGTGTCCAACCCGCTCTCCCGCCTCAGCACCTCCCTCGGGCCCCCGGGACCATCGCTCCCCTACCCATGGAGGGATCAACACCAAGCTGTGCAACACCGTCCCCGGGAGGCCTAGTTAACGGCAGTGGTGGTGTCCATCCATTCACCACAACCCGTGGGTGGCGTCACAAACTTACAATTCAAACCAAACAACCCCGGCCGTGGAACTCCTCACCCAAGTCCCCGCGTGTAGCGCCAATTCCCTTGAAGAGCGACGTGACCCCCGGGTCCGTGAGAGGCTCGAGTCACCACCCGCAGTACGAGCACGGATCCGAGCGGCTCGGCGGTCGCAGCCGAGCCCGCGGGGCGGTACACTTCCAGTATTTTTCCCAGCACCAGCCTATCATCCACATGGTCCAGTCTCACTAGCCAGGAGTCTAGACCACATAATCCTCACCCTTATCAATACAAGGACGGTTAGGCAGGGATTAGCAATATGCACCCAGAACTGCTTTTTGCTCTGGGTGCATATTGCACCTGACAGGTTCTCTTTAATTGTTTCCATTTATTTACGTTCCACCCGTGTTTGTACAGAGGGTCTCTGTGATTCCTACATGTATATAAAGTAACATATCTAGTCATAAAGGAACCCTTAGACTTCAGTCTAAAGGGGGCATTACACGCAGTGACATCACTAGCGATGTCACTCGTGAAAGTACCCGCCCCCCTCATTTGTGCATCACGGGCAAATCGCTGCCCGTGGCGCACAATATCGCTAGGAGCCATCACACGTACTTACCTTCCTAGCGACGTCGCTGTGGCCGGCGAACAGCCTCTTTTCTAAGGGGGTGGTTCGTGCAGCGTCATAGCGACGTCACACGGCGGGCGTCCAATAGTAGCGGAGGGGCGGAGAGCAGCCGCGTGGAAGTCACGTCCACCTCGTTGCCGGAGGACGCAGGTACAGTGTTGTTCGTTATTCCTGGGGTGTCACACGTAGAGATGTGTACTGCCTCAGGAACGACGAACAACCTGCGTCCTGAAACAGCAACAGCATTTTGAAAATGAACGATGTGTCAACAACCAGCGATTAGGTGACTATTTCTGATCGTTAGCGGTCGCTCGTACGTGTCACACTAACCGACATCACTAACGAGACCGGATGTGCATCACGAATTCCGTGACCCCAACAACATCTCATTAGCGATGTCGTTGCGTGTAACGGGGCCTTTACTCTTTAATATGGATTTATAGCTGTTAACAGACAATCTGTTAAAGTACATTTTCCCAGACAAATAGAAAAAATAACAGTATAAGGAGATGGAAACATAATGGCAGGCATTCAAGAAATGAACTAATTTGTGTTTATCGATCAGTAATTCTAACAACATTGTGTTTGCACAGAAGCTGCTGTGTTGACTGTCTAAGGTTAAGCTGTCATGTGCAGGCACCCACTCACAGATGTCCCCAAAGATGTCCAAATAAAACAAAAAACCTCCTGCAGATGAAGCTTAAAAAATGAATGGCTTGACGCCACGCTGGAAGAATCCCACCGTGCCTGGCAGTATAAAGTCTGTTTCCGCTGAGACAAAAAAAATTGACTCAAAGGGAATTCATTATGGCAAATAAAGACTGCTGATATTCAAGCAGAAACTGTATATTAATATTGTTTTCATGTGTAACAGTATAAGAATATAAGTATAGATAGACTTACTTCTATAGCAAAGAAAATCACTGAATAGCTGATTAGAAGGAGTAGTGGGTCCAGATTCAGGTCGCATTCTTTGATCACTGACATTCACATGCTTTAGGGTAAAAAAAAATGTTTTTTTCCCCAGAAAAAGCACCACCACAGTCCATAGGCTGACCAAAGCAAGATGAGCTGCAGGACCACACATGGACAAGGGTAGCACTATTTATGGAAGAAAGCAACAATGGCCCCTATTCATTATTATTTTTTCTGTAACCATTTTTTGTTTTGACTTTCTTTTAGAGCTGGAAGATTTGGTGCCAGACTCATCAATATTGGTACAAAATTTTTGAATTAACACAAAATTATTTTTCAGAGTAAAAAGATATCTAATTCTTAGTTATAAGCTGTAAAATGTGGTGTTGGACAGATTTTGTACTGCATCAGAGTAACTGGAGTACAATTGATCGATCCGTGGAGTATCAAGCTCTTGTTGAATTTCCTGAAATTCTGCAACTTTGAACAATTTGAAATTTGATTAAAAAAAAACCTTGCCAGGCACCGATTATCGCATGGCTGAAGCATCAGAGAGCAGGCTAGTATTATTTGCGTTGACACATGGGCTTCCCATAATGCATTGAACATAGGAAATCTTACGTATTATCAAACCTTGTACAGTGGTAAACGTCAGTACCTGGCTCATCACAGATCAATAGTTCTTAATGGAGAACGGTTTGTATGGCAGAGTTGTTTTGCATCTACAGAATCACTGGGTAAGTCGCTCTGTTGTAAAGTATAAGGTGGTATGATCAGTGAGGTACACTCTCTTTGCCACTCCGGTAGAGTATTAGCTCTTATGAGCAATGGGTGCCGTGCCTCTTTTTTTATAGAATGTACGTTCTTACGCTCAGCGGGAGCCTCTCTCTCCTCCAGAGTATAATCTCTAATGGTCAGTGGGGTCCTCTCTCTCTCACCTGCAGAGTGTAAGCTCTTATCGTCAGTAAGGTCGTCTCTCTCCTGTAGAGTGTAAACTTTTATGGTCAGTGGTATCCTCTTTCTCTTGCCTGTAGAGTGTAAGCTCTTATGGTCAGTGGTATCCTCTCTCTCTTGCCTGTAGAGTGTAAGCTCTTATGGTCAGTGGTATCCTCTCTCTCTTGCCTGTAGAGTGTAAGCTCTTATGGTCAGTGGTATCCTCTCTCTCTTGCCTGTAGAGTGTACGCTCTTATGGTCAGTGGTATCCTCTCTCACTTGCCTGTAGAGTGTAAGCTCTTATAGTCAGTGTGGTCCTCTCTCTCTCCTGCTGAGAGTAATTACTTTGGGGTGTTCTCTCTCTTGCCTGTAGCGTGTAAGCTCATATGGTGAGTAAGGTCCTCTCTCCTGTAAAGTGTATGTTCTTATGGTCAGTGGGGCCTTCGCTCTCTCACCTGTAGAGTGTAAGCTCTTATGATCAGTGGGGTCCTCTCTCTCTTCTCCTCCACATGTATTTTCTAAGCAATTACAAACTTTACAGTAATATAATTTGTGTGAATTTATTTGCTGGAAATCAAATTTTGGGGGAAAATTCAGCAAAGTTGGTGAATTTCAATTTCAAAAGATTCGCTCATGTCAATTTGTGACATTTCAAATTGTGTAAAATGGTGTGTTAAGCTAAAGTATATGGATATCCAACACCATAATATGATAAAATAAAAAACACAGATGAAACCAAGTACAGTTAAGGAGCAAATAAAAAAAATGTATTCTTAGATCCATTTTTACTCTAAAAGTGGCGCACTACTCTGACACCATTGTTCCCAAGCAGCAACCTGGGAGTCAGTCAGAGGTGTGCCCAGGTGTCTTTCCCATGCTGTTCCCATTTTATTTGGGCACAGTTTCCATCCATTTCATCAATTTTAGGGCCTCTCCAGCACTCCTGATGGAGTTTGCCAGAAATATGCTTTCCCATTAATTTCAACTATACTTGTTAAGGGCTTACACGCTACGATATATCTAACGATATGTCGTTGGGGCCCTTTCGTTAGTGACACACATCCGGCATCGTTTGACATATCGTAGCGTGTGACAGCTACGAGCGACTGTGATCGAGCAAAAATACTCACCTTATCGTTGCTCATTGACACGTCGCTCATTTTCAAAAAATCGAACGTCCTACTGTGCTCCGGTTGTTCATTGTTTCCAAGGCAGCACACATCGCTCCGTGTGACACCCCGGGAATGATGAACTGCAGCTTACCTGCGTCCCGCCGGCAACACGGAAGGAAGGAGGTGGGCGGGATGTTACGTCCCGCTCATCTCCGCCCCTCCGCTTCTATTGGGCGGCCACTGTGTGACGTCGCTGTGACGCCGAACGTCCCTCCCCCTTCCGGAGGATGATGTTTGCCGCCCACAGCGAGGTCGTTCAGAAGGTAAGTAAGTGTGACGGGAGTTACCGACTTTGTGCGACACGGGCAACAAATTGTCCGTAACGCACAAACGATGGGGGCGGTTGCGATCGCACATGCGATCGCAGATAAATCGCCGCGTGTACAGCGGCCTTTACTCCAATTGAGCGTCCATCCTGCTTGATTCGAGTAATGAGCAGTCAAGCATTTAGTGCTCTCTCATCACTATTACTAAAGTATTACATTACACATCAAAATTACAGGTGAAAGGGTAAACCTGCATAGAAATAGAACATAATGACAGTCACAGAGTAATGATGATAGCATTAATATGTTTAGCAGATGGAAGCAGCCAATGTACTATTGTTTCTCTATGAAGAATGTTCACATATAAAGCAGTGCCAAAATATCAAAGCAGTGGACTATTGTACTATACAAATCAGATGAATAAATAGCTGTCAATGAAGTTTGTCATAATAAAGGTGGTAGAAGATTCAAGTGTCTACTTTTGTATTTCTAAATAAAAGAAGGAAATATTATCTTTTTTTCCTTCAGCTTACTCTTTTTCTTCTTTTATGGCATATCTTAGCTATTTAACTGGACCACAATGTGATTTGTACTATCATAATCAAAATATGAAAAGCAAGAGGAGCCTGCAAAGCAACAAGCCAATTCTACTTGGCAATGAACGGCATGTCTGTTAAATTTCAAACAAAATTAACAATGTTCTTAACGGCTAAAACAAAAAAACACACCAGGAATTTATGCGCAGTGCTAACTGTCCCTAACTACAATAAACAAATATGCCACTGAAGTGTGGGCTACCCGCAGCTTTTAGGAGAACATGTTGTCACTGCCAAGTTCCTAGAAGACCATTGCTTAGAAGTATTTTGGTTGAGCAAGGCAAGCTGCTTCCAGTTGTTTGTTAGACAACCATTGTAAAACTGATTAATGCAATATTTGATAGTCCAAAGCAGATAAAAAAATAAATGACGAAATGCTCTACTCTTCTGACCTTCGAGGCTCAGGTAGTGACCCTGCTTTTGATAACATACAATTTCCATTTATGGAAACTAAACCAATTGGTAGCAGGAATGACAGATATATTAAATACTAAGTTATGTTCTACTCTGTCATCTTCCTGTGGACTAATATTGAGGGAGAGGTAACTGATAAGGTGTATATTTTTCAGGTTCAATGTGTGGATTTCAGCAGGAATACTAGGCAAAACATATAAGACCAGTTAAAGCCTTTTACTTAGGCCAGGGTCACACTATATATGCCATATGCTAATAATACTCTGCTCAAACTCTGATGTGAGCATGAGCTGAGTGTTATCTACTGCGTCCCGATTCTCTCACAAGTCATAATTGGATCACAGGTGCAGAGAAGATGGAGAGATCAATTTCTACATCTCATCCATTGCCTGTCTTGGGGTATAATCGGACTGCACTCCGATGACATCCTAGTGGAGTCCAAATTTCTCACTCATCTATAGACTTGAATGGGTGCATGTGATCCAAGACACACTGTCAATCATAGCATGCAGCCATTTTTTTTTGCAGGACAATTCAGCATGATAAAAAACACTGATCGGCACAGGGCCATAGTATAATATTGGAGTAAACCCTATCTGATAAAACATCGGATAGCTCTCATCCATGTCATATGGTATTGTGAGCGATCCCTTAAAAAAAGTTATCCGAACTTTAAAAAAAAAAAAGAGAAAAAAGAAAATGCAGATAGTTGCCACTACTACAGTAAATGACAGCTGAGACCATATGATTGACAGCAGTCCTCACCAAGCATCTGCCATGGTGTGAAGTCTAGTCTATTCCTACATGCCAGCCAGAACATTCATGGCTGGTCATGCTTGGCGCAGTGTATGCTTGTGATGACTATTGAGTAATAGAACTGAAGATGTTGACTGCACAAGTAAAAACCGTCATAGTCCAGCTGTTGCTCAGTAGTGAATGGAGAACCAGGGCAGAGGTCTAGTAACTAGGCCTCACAGAATGTCATAATGATGAGGGAACTAGTAAGCGCAAGAAGCACCTAGGATGCTGGGCTGGAGATTCAGGCTGCAGAGTTTGGAACTGCCCTTCTCTGGCTGTTATAGAGGAATGAACACCGCACCTGGGAAGCGTGAATACTTTCGCTCAATTTTACTTAATATGTTATAGAAGTTCAATATCAGGATTTAATTATTCATTACTTCTGTTACAAAATAAAAAATATCTTGCTATTCATGGAACATCTATTGAATAGAAAGAAACTTTTCACCTGATTTTACTACAGAGTGTCAACTTTTATTATTATTACTTGTATCAATGTAGTATTGACTTGAGATTTGCAAACCTTTTTTGAACATGATCGCTCATCTCTGGTAATGACATCTAAACATTGCAAGCACAAATCACAATTATCCTGAGTTGTTACTTTTTGTGTCAATCTATTGCAAAGGAATTGTTCAGTACTTTCATAGGTATGGCCTATCCTTAGGGTGTCATCATAGTCAAATCAGTAGCGTTGTGACATCAGGAACCCTTGCCGATCAGCTGTTTCCGAAGCTGGTGTCTGGGTGTGCTCATTTGTGGAGCTGCACATCACAGCTCTGTGAAATGTATATTAATGTGGCTGGGCGCTGCACATATTCCCCTATTTGAGTTAATAGAGATGGATATGCAGTACGAAGGAGTAAAAGTTGTGGAATAATAGAAATCACAGGCTTGATGGATATTTTACTAAAATGCAAAAACTGAAGAAATTGAAACAAAATTTTCAAAACCTCTTGATTCATTCATTATTCAGTATGAGCATCAGATTCAGAAATACCACACTTACAGTACATCCATTGGCTGCTGTCATTGACGTTATTAATGGTTCTCTGAGGAATAATCTGCCAAGAAATGTAATAGGACATGCAAATCAACAAAATCCGTCTTAAGTGATGTCAGATATGTGCTGGAGGTGACAAGTCATGGTAGCATATTTATGCCAAGCACCCTTCTCACAACAGCACAAGTAGAAAAACAGCTCCTGATTCATCAATGGTGTCACCATCAACTCTCTGTCTAAAGGGGAAGCTTTCCTCCTTACAGAGACTGACACCCCATTCCAGCATGCCAGTGAGGAATCTTTTAAGCCGCAATGCTCCTCTGGGAAATATTCAAATTTTCTCCTTCGGGAGGAAGACGATGAACTCACCTATTGGAGGTAGCAATCCCAGAAGTCAAAGTGACCCTCCAACGAGTCTTGTCGACAAGACTTGTTGGAGGGTCACTTTGACTTCTAGGATTGATACCTCCAATACGTGGCACAAGAGTTTGTCTTCTTCCTCCCTGAAGAGACAATTTGATCAAATCTTTGTAACGCTGAGCTTTTAGTGCATCTGGAATTAGGTCTAGAGGGCCCAACTATCATACATTATGCAACCCCACACCATAATCTTGGGAATGATACTGATGTGATGTTCCTTCAAAAAGGTGTCTTCAGCACCTTCTTGATGGTTTTGTCTTATGATTCTGTTCATGTTTTGTCTTTCCTGTTACTGACTCAGCTAGTTTGACCCTCTCTGCTGCAGGCTCATTCATCCAGCCAGCCACTGCTCCATTGAAGTAATTCAGGGGACGTTTTTGAGATTGAGATCCATGTATGGGGCTTAACGGTTGAATGCTGGAGTTCTTGTAGGATCTGATAGATTGAGCAACTAGCACCAAGTTTGTCCGATGCAGCCTTTTTCAGCTCTAGGCTTCTGACAGACTGAAAAGTATTTATTCTGTTGTTTGGTAGAAAAGTATGTAAAGAATTGCTGAACGGTGCTACTAGAACTGAATAAAACCAAGTATAGACTTGTAGATAAGATGAAGAGGAGGAATCTTGAGTCAGTCCTCCATCCCACTGAAAAGTCTTGCAAAGTTTCATACCACTTTCACAGAGTCAGACGGAGATAGACCCCTCCACTCTCCAACAACCATATAGCAGCATGGTCCAGATCCATGTTAGGTATCTCTATGTACTGAGAGATCACAAGATGAACCACATACTGCTAGTCCATTATTCACTGCTATAAAGAAAAACAATGAGATAAAAAACTTTCGCCATTAAAACAAAGTTTATACAACCAGCTTTTTTTGAGGTAAATTAACGTATATGTATATTTTCCCTGCACAGCCAATAGGTATTGCACAGCAGACAGTCTGAAGGCTACTGTACCCCTGAGGCTCAGTCCCCCCTCTAATTTTTAATCTTCTGCTTACTGTGATTTATTCTGTTTTACATTTCAAGTGTTCTTTTATTAAACTCCTTTCCAGCAAAGGAATTGTGGAAAATATTTTTTGCAATTTATTAATTTACAATAATAACATTAACACAGAATACGCTGCATATGCTTCAAGTCGGAATTAGATTAGAAAGAAGGATATTGACTGAATGCTTTATAACCAGTGAATTGATGGATTATTTTTAATGAAATGTTGTCAGTCATGAGAAAAAGTATTTGTCACATTGCCTCTTCGAGAACTTTTGCCTTTTGAAAAATATTTACAAGTTTGAAATGATAAGTAAATGCCAACAATAAATTTGCCTATACTATATTTATTTAATTAATATTGGCATATTGATCAAAGAGGGTTGTGGTCACATACCCAATTGTGGATTCTCTAAACTGCTATTTGCTTTACCGTGATCACAGTGGGTTCAAAGTCAATGAGAATCCTGAAGTATCATGCACACGCTGTTTATTTGCGACTTGTAGATTTGGTGCAGAAAATAATCTGCAACTCGTCAATTCTTTCAGCAAATTTGTAGCGTATTTTCACCCATTGACTTCAATTAATTCAGATAAAAACAGTATAAGGCCCCTTTCACACGTCAGTGATTCTGGTACGTTTGTGCTTTTTTTTCATACGTACCAGAATCACTGACATACGCAGACCCATTCTAATCAATGGGTCTGCTCACACATCAGTGATTTTTCACTGAACTTGTCTCCATGCAGCGTGCACCCTTGGCCGTGACTCTGCACGGAGACAAGTCAGTTTTTTTCTGACATCACTGATGACCCACAGACCACACTATGGTATAATCTGTGTGTAATCAGTGAAACACGTACAAGAAAATCACGGACATATTAAATATTAAAAATTTTCAACTTACCTTGCCTGCGATTCGCTGTGCAGCCTCTGCTTTCGGCAGCTCCTGCCTGGCTCATGAATATTCATGAAAGCAGGAACTGCCGACCAGGAAGTAGGTGCTGAGAGCGGTGGGCGGATGCTGCAGAGCCAGAGACTTCAGCACCATGGACAGCAGCAGTGAAGGCAGGTGAGTAATGTCCATATGCAATCACGGATCACGGATTGCACATGGACAACCCATGTGTGCCGTGAATCACGGAACACGGAGGGACATGTGCGTGTTTTACACGTCAGTGAAGAACATCAGTGTTTTTCACTGACGTGTAAAACGGGCCTAAAACGCAGGTGAAAAAGCATGCATAACCTTATCAAAAACGCAAGTTTTTTTAAGCTACTTTTTCCTGCCAAGAGATGCAGATCCAGTGCAGATTTTTCAGCAACCACATACTGTACGTGTGCATATACCCTTACAGTCCTTCCATAGGTATACTGCTGCTGCAACCTAAAAACAAAAGTCTTTTTCAAGGCTAATTTGCAAGCATATATATGCATATACACATATAGCTAATTTAAAATGCTCAAATATATGAGCAGCCTCTATCACAAGAAGACAATGGTAGAGAATGGCAATTAGTATCTCAAGAGATAGATGATGATGAGACACAGCTGCCAACAAGTGATGTTGTTAAGTCAACAAGTCAGGAGGACCAAAGTGCAGAAGTGGAAGACGCGGTGGTGGACGATGAAGTCACCGTCCCAACCTGGGAAGGTGCCATGCACAGCGAGGGCAGCCGTGCAGAAGGGGAGGGATCTGCAGCAATGTAAAAGGCAGGAAGAAGCAGTGGGGTGGCCAGAGAAGGAAGATGGGCAACTGTTGACCATAGCACCCACACGTGGCAAGTTTCCAGGCTAAGGGTTAGGTGTTCCCCAGTCTTGCGCTTTTTTAAAGAAAGTGCAGATTATAAAAGAATGGTCATTTACAACCTGTGCTATGCCAAGATCAGCAAGGCCAGACCACTAGCAGTGTGATCACCACTAGCATGCTCAGGCACATGTCATCAAAGCACCCGACTGGGTGGGACGAATGCATGGGTCTGCAATTAGGTGTCTGCCTCTATCCCTGTGCTACATGCTTGCCAATCCCCTATCCAGGATGGAGGCACGGATACCTCCCACCCTACACCTGTTGTTGCACGTTCGCAGGCACCATCAGCAACTACGTCTGATTCTTTGTCTGAGCGCAGAGTTCAGCTGTTCCTACCCCAGTCCTTAGAATGCAAACATATACCTGCCAACTTTGGAAGATAGAAAGAGGGACAAATTACCGATTCCCATAAATAAACTGATCGCTTAATTCTGCCTGTTGTTGCAATTACAGTGACACCAAATATGTCCATGTTATTTTCTGATTTGTGATGTTTTGTTTTTTTTTCCAAATTACATTACTGTAATTTGATTATCTTTTAGAAATTTTAGAAGAAAAAAAATATTTTACTCTCTTTCTAGTATACAGGACAGAGAAATACACTGCTATGCTCAATGTATCTTTATAAACCAGTATAATCTGCCTGTGGAGACAGAGGGTGAAATACAACTTCAAGTATACTAAATTCTCTGTTTCTCTGTGTGATCTGACCAGATTCTATGGCTCAAAACCTTATCTCCTGCTAAAATGTTTGCAGGTTGTAAGATTGAGTCCAGGGGAATGGGGCAAAGAATAAAAAAATACATTTTTTGTAATTATTTTATAGAAGTTTAGAAACAATCTGACTTTTTCTTCACCTCTAGAATACAGGGACATAGAGATACACTGCTGTGTAAAGATGTACTGTATCTCTATGTAGCTGAATAATCTGCTTCTAGGTTCCTTGCCTGCTCTACAGGTAAAGATTTCCAAATCCTACTTTAATGCTTAGTCTGGGCAGTGGCTCACTAGTAGTACTACTGCCTCTTAACAAGAAGTTCATCCAGTTGTTTAACACTAGAAGTCCCAGAGGGGGGGGTCATTTAACATTTCTACCTTTAGAACCCAGAGACGGGTTGAATGACCTGAAGGATTTTAGCTAAGATCCTATAATCACTGTCTTTTGTTCTGTAATTAAGGCCATTATTGTTGCACCACAGGAGGTTGTTGTTTTCCATTGAGTTTAGCCATTTAGTTTCTAGTTAGTTCTATTCAGTTTATTGTATTTGTCATTTGACCCTCTTTCGGGACTTCAGGGGGAAGCTCGAAATTTCTCGGACTTCTAGTGTTAATTTAATTTATGCACTGTGGAGATGCCGCACCATCACACAAGGAGGGGCAGCTAAAGAGCAGGCAGGGGAGATGAGAGGAAGTCAGGACTAAAGCTCTGAATGCTAGGACAGCAGGACTGATAACTCAAATGGGATAGTCCTGACTGAATCCAGGATGGTTGGGAGCTATACAAACATAAATAACCAGCCACCCGCCCACAAGCCCAAACACTAAATGGGCACATTTCCATACTGCTTGATCTGGATCTATTGCTGTTTAGGCTTGTTGGCACTGAGGCATTCTTGGACCTTGTGGCGGCAGTAGTTATTTGGTCCCCAGCCACCACTATTTTTCCCGAGCCCTGACCAACGCAGTTACTGTGAAGGTCTACTTAATGATCGACACATAGAAAGTGCTTGTGGCCAGGATAAAACTTTTGACTGATGGTACACTGGGTGAACCTTGTGTAGGCAAGGATCGAGTTGGGTCCTAGGATGGCACTGTTATGCTCGCCATGTGAGCAACTGATTAGTGAACCTACTGGGCAACAGCACCTAGAAAACCCAAATGGGCTTGACTACGTAACCACAACTGGTTTTCACCAGAGCCTTTGATGGTGAGGGTGTTATGCTGCATGTATGAATCCGGGTGCCACTCAGGAAGACTAATGCTGCAACACCTGGCCCCAGGGTTATGAACACTAACAGTGTCTGATGATAGAAACAGAAGCAGCGGGTGTTGTGGTGAAGGCCGAGATGGATGGATGCAGTTGCAGCGGTCAACGTAGATACTTGCAGAACGTCAGCGGATATCGTGGGAAGCACCCGGCATGGATACTCTTAGCAGAGGCAGGAAATATAGTGAAATGGCTGGCATGGATAATGGCAGCAGCTGCAGCGGACTTGTAATGCACTGAAACACAGATATGAAACAGCAACAGCACACTAAAAGCAGCAGCACTATGGAGCTAAGAACTAGCAACTTATAGAACTTGTTGCCCAGGCACCTACCTTAAGGGGATGGAGCCTTAAATAGCTGAAGTCTCTCAACCGAGCTAAGAGACACTTCCAGGTCGGGGCGTACTGGCCCTTTAAGAAAAGGAGCATGTCCTTGCTCACCCTATGAGCATTTCCAGGAGGACTGTGTGGCGTGTTGCGTGTGCAGGCCATGGGAGACAGAAGCAGGGACTGGAGATGGAGAAGCCAACACAGGGCTGCCGAGAAGGTGATAGTGCCAGCTTCCCCTCCGGGGGAGGGAGGCAGCACACCGTGGGAATGCCAATATGGGCATTTCAAGCACACATGCTACCAACATCGAGGATTATGGAACCAAGGTTTCCTCCACCTCTTACACTATTTTCTGCATTCCCCTTCTTCTTATCCATCATCTCTGAATTGTCCTAGTGGATACTTCATCCATATCAGTCGCAATCTCAGTGCACTGCGGCACTGACTCAGTGAAGTGGCAACAGGCTCTGCTGAAACTCATATCTTTAGGTGACAAACAGCACACCACCACAGAGTTCTTGAAAGATCTAACAGAACAGACAGATCTGTGTCTCTCTCCACTGACCTTCCCACCAGGAATGGTCATGTGGGATAATGGCGGTAACCTTATGGCAGCTCTGAAGCTTAGGAAGCTGACAAACGTATCATATCAGGCTCACATATGCTAAACTTAGTGGTTCAACAGTTTCTGAAACACTACCAAGATTTGCCTGAGCTACTTGTGAAGGTACCGTATTTTTCGGACTATAAGACGCACCGGACCATAAGACGCACCCTGGTTTTATAGGAGGAAAATAGCAAAATAAAATTTTAAGCAAAAAATGTGGTCATGACACACTGCTATGGGGCGAGGATCTGCTGCTGACACTGTTATGGGGGTAATGTCCTCAAATTCTCTACTAAGGTACTCCAGCCTGGTAATGACCCTCCTGCCTTGTATATGATCCCCATCCTTGTATATATGTACCCCATCCTGGTATATGCCCTTATCCTGCTATATACTAGTATCCTGCTATATACCCCCATCCTGCTATAAACTGCCATCCTGGTATATGCCCTCATCTTGCTATATATCCCCATCATGCTATATACCCCCATCCTGCTATATACCCCCATCCTGCAATATACCCCCATCCATCCTGCTATATACCCCCATCCATCCTGCTATATGGCCCATCCTGCTATATGGCCCCATCCTGCTATATGGCATGTATCCTGTGTCACACAAAAAAAACCAAACGTTTATACTCCCCTTTCCTCGCTCCATGCAGCATTGCTCCTCCCCCTGTCTGTGGCGGCAGCAGAGCCGCTGATCTGTGTGGAGCCGTCACCTTTGTCTGCAGCATCGCTCCTCTACTTGTCTGCCTGTCAGCTGACCTACGTGGAGACTAGCGGCACGCACAGTGATGACGTCATCGCTGTGCTCACCGCTCTCTACACAGATCAGCTGGCCGGCACAGACAGGAGCAGATTGTGATGCTGCATGGAAGTGACCGCTAAGTATACCGTAATATTCACTGCACCCCGCGCTGATGATGATGCGCAGGGGGCAGTGAATACAGCTGCACATGATCACTCAAGGCTGTAGTTTCCAGGGGTGATCATGCGGGCCGGCTGTTAATTATGCGCGCACCCCCCACCCACCTGTCAGCGCTGGCTTTAGCGCTGAGGGATGATGGGCAGGAGGACGGGAATGCAATTGTAATGAGCGGGCCCACGTGGTCACGGCAGGCACTGCTACAGCCTGCTTGTGGCCCCAATGACCCGCTCCACAGCAGCAACCTCATTCCCCGCAGCCACATTCAGACCATAAGATGCACCCCCACTTTCCCCCTACATTTGGGGGAAAAAAAGTGCGTCTTATAGTCTGAAAAATACGGTATGTCACTTGTGTGCCCATTTACGTAGGTCAGCTTCAACTCCTGCTGGTCTCGCAGTGCTGCAGCAGTGCTTGCAAGTGCCGGCTCACTGACTGGTGTGTGATGTTACCAAGCTCTAGAATTCCACATTGCAAATGTTGGCAAGGCTTTAAACATGTTGGCGGTGAGTACATCAGTGTCTCTGCCAGGAAGGAGATGTAGGGCAGGACAGAGACACTGGCCTTACAATATTGACAGGGTCATCATGCGGCCCTCACTCAATATTTTAAAATTGTCAGCAGGCTGCCTTGCTCCAAATTTAAGATGGTAAAAGGGCAGCTCTCGTTCAACATGTTAAGAGTGTGATCAGACCGCCCTTGCTCTGAATTTTGAGATGTTAAATGAGTGGCACTCGCTAAACATTTTTAGAGGGTCATCATGCGATTGTCGCTCTTAATTTTTCCCCGGGTGTTTTTGAGACTTACCTCTGCAATTCACTTAGTTAAATAGATGTAAGCCTGACAGAGGTAAATGTTTTTCAGCCCTTGCACTTAGTGCGTAGGCATCACCAGTTTAGGAGTAACACTTCTACATGTATTCCAGGGTGGATTGCAGTTCTTTCTTCTAATTTTTGCCAGTCCTTGCACTTAGTGCATAGGCTTCATGAGTTTAAGAGTCCCACTCCTTACAACTTTAACAGAATGTGTATGAGGCCCTCCTTTGTGTCTAATACTGGGTGTATTTGAGACCCTCTTCCTTCTAACTTTTGGCTTTTCTTGCATTGTCCACATAGGCTTTGTTAGTTTCAGAATCCTTCCAAAATAAATTAAATGAGATGTGTCTGACCATGTCACACACACCACATGACCAGATAAGGTATTAAAATGTTAAAATTACATATACTGGTGACTCCAAGTGGGTGTAGTTTTATTTCTCCTCTACTATGTCCACTACTGTAGTCATAGGCGACGGGAAATATTCTGAGATATGGCCCGGTGTTTAAGTGGTGGAGGAGTAAATTATTTTTTTTTATTTTGTCTTCGGTTTGTATGTTTTTCTCTCAGATCACAAAAGAGGAGTAAGGCAATAAACCCTATATGCCTGTCCTAATCCCAAACAATCCCTACTCCAGCAGCAATCCCTACAGTGAATACAGGAAACAGCGGTTTTACTCCAAGAAAGTAATTAGCCTTGTAAAGGACCTAGTTTCAGGTTGCAGCAGCAGTAAAACTATAGAAGGACTATAAGGCAATGACCTCTGCCTATGTTTGCTCTAATCTAAGCTCTCTCTCCTCCAGCTGCTATCCCTATACTCAATACAGATAACAGTGATTTTTACTAGAATAAAGTAGATCAATTAATTAGCCCTGAAAAGGACTTTTGGTTTTAGGTTGCAGTAGTATTATGAATATAAAATCACTATTTTTCAATAAACCCTTCCTATATTCCTGCTCTAATCTGTGCACTCTGTCCTCCAGCAGCTATTCCGTCACTTAATGCATGTAATAGCTGTTTTACTAAAATAAATGACAGTAATTAGATCTGAAAAGGACATTTGGTTTTAGATTACTTTAGTAGTATAAGTATATAAGGACTATAAGGCAATACATCCTATCTATATGCCTGCTCTAATCTAAGCTTTCCCTCCTCCAGCAGCTATCCCTACAGTCAATGCCAGTAACAACTCTTTTACTAAAATAAACAAGTACAAAAAAGGAACAAAACCGCTCACCACTGCAGAGACAAGCCTGAATATATCCTCCTGTTAGTCCCCTCTGGTCCGGCACGGATTACGGCAGCAAGCCGGGAAGATAATAGAAGAAAGCAGTGGAAAAATCCAGCTGGACTCCAAAGGGATAAATAAAAATGCTTCTTTATTTGTATCAACTCGATTAAAAATATATATCCATTTCTCAAGTAAAGACACCGGCTTGTTCACACTGATGCATGGCAGATGTATACTACTACGCGTTTCGGCGGAACGCCTTCCTCAGGTCAAGACCTGATGAAGGCGTTCCGCCGAAACGCGTAGTAGTATACATCTGCCATGCATCAGTGTGAACAAGCCGGTGTCTTTACTTGAGAAATGGATATATATTTTTAATCGAGTTGATACAAATAAAGAAGCATTTTTATTTATCCCTTTGGAGTCCAGCTGGATTTTTCCACTGCTTTCTTCTTTTACTAAAATAAAGGACAGTAATTGGCACTGAAAAGGACTTTTTGTTTTTGATTGCAACAATAGTATAAGTATAGAAGGATTGTAAGGCAATAAACTCTGCCTATATACCTGCTCTAATCTAAGCTTTCCCTCCTCCAGCAGCTATCCTTACACTCAATGCAGGTAACAGTGCTTTTACAATAATAAATTCCAGTAATTAGCCTTAAAAAGGTCTTTTGGTTTTAGGTTGCAGTATAAGTATAAAAGGACTGTAAGGCACTAAACCCTGCCTATATGCTTCTTGTAATCTTAGTTCTCCCTCCTAGATTAACTCTCCCTGAACTGTGACGAGCATCACACCCCCAGGTCTTATTCAAGACCTGATGATGCGATGTGGCCAGCAAATCACAGTAATGACAGTACTATGGTGTTACCATGTATGGCAGGCAATCCCTGTGATAAAAGCCACAAAACATGTGGGGCGGGGACTTGAGCATGGTGCTTGAGCACCTGCGATACTCGGCCGAGTAACAAGCAGTGGCAAAAACATTTGGTCATCAGTGATCACTAGTGAGTAGTGACCGATTGAAGAGACAAAATGACAGATATGCTGACTGTATTTCATAGAAATGGTGTTATGAGCTGGTGGCTTAGGTCATGCTCTTTTGATTTGGTAGTGTTGGGAGTTTGTCTCATTTCTTTTTTTATAACTCAGTAAGCTTTTCTTCACGGAACTTGCTTGTTATTAGGACAAGCTGAAACTCAGCACTACACAATGAGGTTTGTTTATAGTCTGTAACACTGGAACCATGTTATAAAGAACTTCATTAGAACTGTATCTGCAAAATAATAGGATTAGAGATGAGTGGATTTTTTAAAATTTGGATTAGTTCATTTTGCCAGATTTTCGCAAAATATTTGATTTGAAGTAAATATATTTGTATGAATCTCAATAATGGAAAGCTTGCAATTGCTCAGAAAATACATGTGAGAAGAGTCAAGAGTGAGTGAGAGAAAGAACCCCCTCTGAGCGTAAGAGCTTACATCTTTTCCGGCAAGAGAGAGGACCCCGCTGGCCATAAGAGCTTATTACAGAAGAGAGAGACTTAACCAGTGACTATGGAGATGGAATATGAGGAGACGTGTATTAACAAGAGACACTTTTTTGATGTTTAACCTCGGCACTAGATTTGCGAATAGTTTGAACTTATGTTGGGATGTCATGTGTCACTATTTAATTATCTTCAATGTCATTGTGTATTCAAAAAATAAATTCTTTTTCTTTTGTTTGATTTTTCACATTCTTTCATTTTTATATTTATTTCTGTATCTGTCTTTTCTTTCTTATTTTTTTCATTTATTCATTTATTATGTCAACCCTATATGTTCTGATTTGTCTCCCGGGCTGAATATTGTTGCTGGGAATATTTTTCCATCAAGCTTTGTCAAAGAATTCCGTATTCAAAACTGTTCAGGTATACTTGTGGGAGTTTTTAAATGTTTAACCCCTTCCCACCATGGCTATTTTTCATTTTTACACCTTTGTTATTTCCTTCTCTTCTTCAAAGAACCATAACTTTTTATTTTTCCTTTAATATACTCGTATGATGGCTTGGTTTTCGCGGGCTAAGTACTTTTGAATGACACCATTCATTCTGCAACATACTGTACTGGAAATCAGGAAAAAGAATTCCAAGTGTGGTGAAACTGCAAAAAAAAAGTTAAATTCCACAATGGCTTTTATTTTTTTTAATTACCGTATTTTTCACTTTATAAGATGCACCGGATTATAAGATGCACCCCAAATTTAGAGATAAAAAAGGTAAAAAAATAAATAAAAATGGGGTCCGTCTTATACTCCGGTGTTGTCTTAGTGTTGTCTTACCGGAGGAGGTCAGCAGTGGTGGTGAAGCGGGTTACAGGAGGCAGAGATTCTGCTGGCACACGCAGTGGGTCAGTGGTTGCAGGTGCAATGGCGTCTGTGGTGGATCAGTAGTGGCAGTGGCGGCGGGTGAGTGGTGCAGCAGATCAGTGCTGTGAGTGTCCCAGTGTGTCCGCGGTCCTGGTTCAAATGATGGTGCCTGGAGTGGCGCATGCACAGATGGAGCGCTCATCCAAGGGCTCTATCTGTACACGCACTGACTCCCGGAGCGGCACGTGCACAGATGGAGCTCTCATCCAAGAGCTCCATCTGCGCATGCTTTGTCTCCCGGCGCCATCATTTCTAATTGGGACCGCGGACGCACTGGGAAACCTGCCGCACAGCCGCCCACCCGCACAGAGAAACAGCCGGCACAGACAGGCACCTGGCTGCCGCCCGCACACAGGCACCCTGCTGCCACCCGCACACAGGCACCCTGCTGCTGCCCGCACACAGGCACCCGGCTGCCGCCCACACACAGGCACCTGGCTGCCACCCTCATGCAGCCACAGGCACTTGGCTGCCTGAACGCACCAGATCGCCGCACAGACAGGCCCCCCAGGTAAAGCTATATTCGGATTTTAAGATGCACCCCTCATTTTCCTCCCAAATTTTTGGGAGGAAAAGTGCATCTTATAATCTGAAAAATACGGTACCTTGTTCACCATATAGTAAAATTGAGCTAGTGATATGATTTCCCAGATCAGTATGAGTTTGTAGATACCAAACATATATATATAGTATTTTTTTTTTATTTAAATGGTGATTGGTGACTAAAATTCTGAAAAATTTAAAAGAAAATGGGGATTTTGGCACAGTTTTCTAAGATCCATAATGTTCTCATTTTTCAGGTTCTCGGGGTGTGTGAGGGCCTTTTTTTGCATCCTGAGCTGGTATTTATAAACATACCATTTTAGTGTAGATTTGATGAACTGCACTGATTGGAAGGATAGGGAATTTTTATCCCTGGCAGGGCACTTTTATCCCCATTTTAAAATGAAGTCGAGGGTCAGATGTGTGACCGCAGTTCTATTCATCCTTTTAGGGGCAGCCAGGAAAAACCAAGTGCAGCGTTCATAGCAACTTATAGAATCCAGTGGTCAAGTCGAACATGAGATCCAGTCTAATAGAAATACGAATTGCAAGGTTGCATATTGAATCAGCGCAGATCCCAGTATTTGGACCCCCACCAGTCAATCACTTATTACTTGTCCTAAGGGGCACTTTGCACACTACGACATCGCAAGCCGATGCTGCGATGCCAAGCGCGATAGTCCCCGCCCCGTCGCAACTGCGATATCCTTGTGATAGCTGCCGTAGCGAACATTATCGCTACGGCAGCTTCACATGGACTCACCTGTCCTGCGAACGTCGCTCTGTCCGGCGATCCGTCTCCTTATTAAGGGGGCGGGTCGTGCGGCGTCACTGCGACGTCACATGGCAGGCGGCCAATAGGAGCGGAGGGGCGGAGATGAGCGGGATGTAAACATCTCGCCCACCTCCTTCCTTCCGCATATCCTACGGAAGCTGCGGTGACGCCGGTAGGAGATGTTCCTCGCTCCTGCGACTTCACACACAGCGATGTGTGCTGCCGCAGGAGCGAGGAACAACATCGGACCGTTGCGTCAGCGTAATTATGGATTTCGCCGACGCTGCACCGATGATACGATTACGACGCTTTTGCGCTCATTAATCGTATCATCGAGCCTTTACACACTACGATGTCGCATGCGATGCCGGAAGTACGTCATTTTCAATTTGACCCCACCGACATCGCACCTGCGATGTCGTAGTGTGCAAAGCCCGCCTTAGACCACAGTGACACGCTCAGTGTTTGTTCAGTGTTTTACATTAGAATTTGTAAACCAAAATCAGTTGTGGAACAATCAGAGGAAAAGGATAATAGAAACATGTGCACCTGTGGCACCCCTGAGGGTTCAGTCGCCACAGAGGCACAGAGTTACTGCCCCTCAGCCAGAGATGTGTGACCACATTCCCTGGTAAGGAGGAGGGCACAGGTTGTTGCGCACACATTGATAGCCATAGACACTACTTCAGGCCAGGGTTAGAGCAAGATTGCTCCTTAGGGAGAGCACAGTCCCGGAGCCAGTCTGGAGGTGGGGTTTAGTTAGTGGGTGGAACTAGGAAAATAAGTGAGAAGAAGAAAGTACTACACAGGGGAGAGAGGTCCTGACTCCTGAGGACTGGAGCCGGAGGAGCTCGTCCTAGAACAAGAAGGGAGATAAGAAAGAGAGAAAGAAGGGTTCCAAGAGTAACGGGCAGTGGGAGATCCACCCATGGGCTCGCATCCACATCCGACACACCGGTGTGGATGGAATAGGCTGCAAAGGGGAACCGGCCGCTAGACTAGCGGAGAACAACCAGGCTCAGCTAGCAAACTGGAGACTGAGGTATTTTCATGTGCCAAAACCGCAGCCACACACGATTCCATTGAAAAGGTGACCACAGAGGGCTAGGGGAAAGAGCAGAAGAGCCTCCCAGACAAGGCCCGTGGACACCGACTCAGGGCACTGTGTGTGAGGCGCAGGGCAGGAGAGCAAAGCCAGTGCAGGAAGACGACCAGGAAAGGGATACAGAAGGGGACATCGATTATGTGCCTCTGAATTACCTGAGGATTGGCTGGATCCTGTTACCACAGGACTCAGCACTCCAAGGGTGGTATTTGACCGGCCAGCTGTGATAATCTGGAACTGACAACTGTGAGTAAAGAGCTAATGACTGCATCCCGCTGTGTCTTGGATTCATTGTCTGTGTCGCCAGCCCTGCGCTATCCAAAGCACGTCATCTGCTAAAGACTGCACAATTTGCCCTGGGGCCTAGCTCCACCTGTGGGGAGCTGTACTATCATTGCTTTGTCACCATCTGCCCCAGCAGTCCCATGCAGCAGCGTCGGCTATACGTTGCCAAATACCACAGGTAGCGTCACGACTCATCATCTCCCTGCAAATATCAGATCCCCACCATTAGAAAATGACATCGCCAGGATCACGGAGTCGGACCCTGCTGCCGTGACCTCCTCCCAACCATAACTGGCCCGGTTCCGAGTACCCCAATGGTCCTGGTGGGCGTGTCAAATTTTGGCATCACGAACAGGATTTCGTGCACGTTACAATGGGTACTGTGTGCCTAGAGACTGTGTGAAGACTGTGTACTAGTGTCTACCAAAAAGAACAGATGCCATGTGAAACCAGAGGGGAGGGGTGCATCCTCCCTTCGTGGGTCAGATTGAAAAGAGCCGTGGCCCACCCACCGCAGAGGCTGCAGAGAAATTAAACTTGTTACATAGCTCAGGATCTCCGCCTCCCCAGGAAGTGGACAGAGAAGTAAGGGAGAGGAATGGAGCACCTGTGCAGAGGAAGGACCCAGTGTGTGTGATGGCGAGTGGGGATCAGAAAGGCCTGGAGTGTAGGGTGGAAACCATGGACTCCCCCAGCTCAGTCACCAGTCCAGAAGAAATATCGGCGACGCTGTCTGCATTAGACTCGGAATTCATGGAAAAGGAGATGGAGGAGCTTAGAAGTCAGCTTCTGGAGGTCCGGTGAAAGCGGTGACTAGATGGCGGGAGTCCCTGCTGGAGAAAGTGTCAAAAGGATGAGCAACATCTAAACTGGCATCACCGATCCTAGTGAAAGAGGAGAAGGAGACCGGCACCGGAAAGGGAACTGTTGTGGAACTAATTGTTGTCCCGGTAGCCAAGGACACTCTAGTGGGACCCATAGCAACCCAAACGCTCCTACACCCGGTCAGGTCTTCCATTATATGGTATGGGATCAGATATCCTGCAGTGGGGAAGGACTAGTGACCCCTTCACAGTCTACGGATGTGCCCCGGGGCACACACACACATCACACAGGGGAGACACCACATAGTGAACACAGCTCAAGAAACACAACACCAGATACTAATATACAGCACACAACAAGGAAGAGACAGTGCCGAGGTGAAAGATGTCAAATGACGCAACACATACAATACACAAATGCGGAGGGATGACATAAAACAGATATGTTGGAAATCACAAACAGTGTGACACATGTCCACTGCTCCTGTCAGCACCACTAAGCATAGACAGATGTTCATTTCACCGCACTCCCGATGCGATAGCAGTGGGCCTATTTCTAGTTATTCTATATGGAGGACTATCTGAAGCCCATTATTCTGTTTGGAGGACTATGTGAGGCCCATTATTCTGTATGGAGGACTATGTGGTTCACATTATTCTGTATGGAGGACTATATGGTGCCCAGTGTTCTGTATGGAGGACTATGTAGTGCCCATTATTCTGTATGAAGGGCTATGTGGGGCACATTATTCCGTATGGAGGACTATTGAGGACATACAGTATTATTCTGTATGGAATACTATTTGGGGTAATTAACCTGTTTAGAGGACAATATGGAGCCCATTATTCTGTATGGAGAACTATGTGGGCCTGCGACTAAGTTGTCCAGCGACTTTGTCCAAGTTTTTAATTTTGGCTATCTGTGTATTTGAGTTTGACATACCTGGCCTATACTATGTCATCTACTTTAGTCATAGGTGAAGGAGAAATGCAGTGAGCCATGGCCCTGCTAATAAAGCTATGTTTAGATGTTGTTTTTTGCAGCATTTTTTTACAGCATTTTTAATGAGCATTTTAGTGCTTGCTCATTACTAATAATGATCCTAAAGACACCTTAAAATCCAGAATAGACTACTTCAAAAGGCGAAAGCTGAAATGTTTACAATGGTTCTCACAGTCCCTAATCTGAACATCATGGAAAATCTGTGGCTAGAGCTCAAAAGAGAAGTGCATGCAAGACGACCCAGGAATCTCACAGAACTGGAAGATGTTTCCAAGGAAGAATGGAAGGAGATCCCTCAAACAGAATTGGAAGACTCTTGGTTGGCTACAAAAAGCCTTTACAAGCTATAATTCTTGCCGAAGGGGTTGAGACTAGGTACTAATCATGAAGGGTGTCCAAACTTTTGTAGCAAGCAATTTTGCTTTCTTGCTAATTTAAAAATGTAAAAGATGAAAATATTTTTTTTTGCCTATAATGCAAATGGACTGTGTCAATTTTAACCTTATGCCTTTTAGAGACCATTTAATCTTAGACTTGCCTAACTGTTCACAAGTACAGTAATTTTGACCAGGGGTGAACAAACATTTTCATGCCACTGTAATCTTTGATGTGACGCAATGTACTATGGACATTGTTCATTTTGAGCAATCCTATGCACAGTTGATCTTCTTGAGTATTGTTTCTTTTAACATGAAACAGTATTCTGTTTTTTGGCGGCACACCCTCTACTTTTACCTTTATTTGTACTTTGGATAAATTCAAGCTGATAATAATAACAACTCATTTTGATTAATAACATTCTGACATATTTTCACTATTTGTAAGATACAGAGGAAGACACAACACTTTTGAAACCATTGTAATTACAATCAATATTGTATCTAAAAAATAATACATAAACAATTTGGACATTTCTGCCAGTTAGCAATATTTGATATGTATAATATTCGTAAATCAATGCAAACCCATTTCAATTTTACAAGTTATGCATGCTTCAAGCTTTCAATAAGAACCCTGTACTTTATCTTTGTTGCAAGGTTATCAGACAATATACATCTTCACATCCTTTTCAGGCTTGATTAAATAGTTATTTAATTGCACCTGGGGCTTTACCATCATTCCTCAGGAACCCCCAACAGAGTCCTTTTTAGGGATATCCATGCTTGAAAACAGGTGGATCTATCATACGCACAGGTGGATCTGTCAAAATAACTAACGCACTTACTGATCCACCTGTGCTCACATGAAGAAGTCCTTATCTCCTGCCCTGTTGGAGGCACTTCACTATTGTAACAGAAGAAATTATCTACACATCAGCATCATTGTGCTATGCTACAATTGAGAATTAGGATGGAGATATTTTCTAAATACTTAGTGTACAATTATAGGTAATATTTCAAAATGGCCAAATTATAACATGCCATCACTTTGCTGCATATTGTATTCTGCTGCTAATTGCCCATATTATTTTTCAGATTTTTCTTCTAGTCATTCGACATTAGCAAACCTGTTAGATAAAGGTTTGCCAATTTCAGATTCGGTGCAAGCCTTAAGGCCGCTTTACACGCAAACGACATCGCTGACGCGATGTCGTTGGGTTCACAAAATTCGTAACGCACATCTGGCCTCGTTAGCGACGTCGTTGTGTGTGACACGTAAGAGTGACCGCTAACGAGCAAAAATGCTCCCCTTATCGTTGCTCGTTGACACGCTGTCCAGTTCCCAAATATCGTTGCTGCTACAGGTACGATGTTGTTCGTCGTTCCTGCTGCAGCAGCATCGCTATGTGTGACACCGCAGGAATGAGGAACCTAACCTTACCTGAAGCTGCCCGCAATGAGGAAGGAAGGAGGTGGGCGGGATGTTTGTCCCGCTCATCTCCGCTCCCTCCGCTTCGATTGGGTGGCCGCTTAGTGACGTCGCTGTGACGCCGAACGAACCGCACCCTTAGAAAGGAGGCGGTTCGCTGGTCACAGCGACGTCGCTAGGCAGGTAAGTAGTGTGACGTGTCTGAGCGATTTTGTGCACCACGGCCAGCGATTTGCCCGTGACACACAACTGACGGGTGCGGGTACGCACGCTAGCGATCTCGCTAGCGAGATCGCAGCGTGTAAAGCGGCCCTTAGCCTGTTCGGCTCTGGCTCGGTAACCTGAGAACTTTCTCCAAAAGTCGGTAATGTTTGTTTTTGTTTGATCACTGATCGTGTTTTCCGTAAATGCTTTTCTAATAATATGTTATGCTTTTAGATAGGATTGTAGTGCTGCATGATGAATAGGGGATGCATTTAATCAGTGGAAACGGTGGGGACTCGGGAGACGCCATTTTTTTTCTTATCTTTATTTGCGGATGTTCCTGCAATCAATTACAGAGCAAAAAATATCCACAAGGTTCAGACACAAGGGCTTGTGTCATTGGCTGCCTAAGTCATATGTCCGTCTGCACATAAAATTCAGACATGAGGGGTCTGCACCATTTTGTGAATGTTAAACATTAGGGAAAGTGCTGCCTCCGAAGCTGTTAGACAGTTAAATTAGCTAGAGGTTTAATGATAGGCAGTTGAGATAGATAGAAGAGTGATAGTGTAGAATAGGGGCGTGCAGTGTAGGGAAAGGTGTATGCCACACATCGGCATTTCATTATAAAAATAGGGATTTTTAATTGTCAGTGCCTGCTAAAGAAATGCCAGTGAATGATCTAAATAGGTATTGCTACTTATCACTGCCTGTTCCAAATTAGGCAGTAAAACACATTTCTAGGTATTTTTCCTTATTAATACCTGCTACAAATTTGCTAATGAACTAAGTAAAAAGTAGAGTTGAGCGCGGTTCGTGGTTCGTGGTTCTCCAGTTCGCGGCTCGAGTGATTTTGAGGGCTGTTCTAGATCGAACTAGAACTCGAGCTTTTTTGCAAAAGCTCGATAGTTCTAGATACGTTCGAGAACGGTTCTAGCAGCAAAAAAACCAGCTAATTCCTAGCTGGCTTTCCGCTGTAATAGTGTAAGTCACTCTGTGACTCACATTATTATGACATTTCAGTGTATAGTGTGCGGGAACAGCGCATTCAGATCACTGCTGTATGTATAATGGTGATCGCCATTTTTTTTTTTCCTTGTCTTCCTTCCCTAAGCGCGCGCGTGTAGTGGGGAGGGCCAGCATGTCAGCCAATCCCAGACACACACACAGCTAAGTGGACTTTTAGCCAGAGAAGCAACGGCATGTGTGATAGGATGTCCATGTCACATGTCCCTGCATTATAAAAACGAGTATCTGTCCGTCCGGACGCCATTATCTCTTCTGCGTCCTTGGTGTCAGACATCACTGGCGCAGCTCCTATCGCCAATACAGCTGTATTACGCTCCATACACAGCGCTGGACAGCTTAGGGATAGCACTTTCTATCAGTGCTTTTAAGGGCTCGTACCGGCAGGGTCAGAGCCATAGGTGACAGGTCCTGAAAACAGAGTTTAACAGCTACACAAGATGACAGCGTCTGTGTAGCTAAGGTCAGGGATTTCCTCGCTGCATTTTCCCATTAGGAGGGATAGAAAGGCAGGCTTCCTTTCCTCTACCCAGAGACCCACAACCCTGCCACTGTACCCTCCTGCCCTTTGCACACTCCAACTCATTGTTACTAAGCCATTATACTAGCAAACACTGAGTGAACCTAGTGGCATCCTAAACGTGGCTATTGGACTTCTGTATAGTCCCAGTAGTGCAAAGATATCTGCAGCACGTCTGCCTGCATTGCACACTCCAACTCATTATAACTAAGCCATTATACTAGCAAACACTGAGTGAACCTAGTGGCATCCTAAACGTGGCTATTGGACTTCTGTATAGTCCCACTGGTGCACAGATATTTGCAGCACGTCTGCCTGCATTGCACACTCCAACTCATTATAACTAAGCCATTATACTAGCAAACACTGAGTGAACCTAGTGGCATCCTAAACGTGGCTATTGGACTTCTGTATAGTCCCAGTAGTGCAAAGATATTTGCAGCACGTCTGCCTGCATTGCACACTCAAACTGATTATAACAAAGCCATTATACTAGCAAACACTGAGTGAACCTAGTAGCATCCTAAACGTGGCTATTGGACTTCTGTATAGTCCCAGTAGTGCAAAGATATTTGCAGCACGTCTGCCTGCATTGCACACTCAAACTCATTATAACTAAGCCATTATACTAGCAAACACTGAGTGAACCTAGTGGCATCCTAAACGTGGCTATTGGACTTCTGTATAGTCCCACTAGTGCACAGATATTTGCAGCACGTCTGCCTGCATTGCACACTCCAACTCATTATAACTAAGCCATTATACTAGCAAACACTGAGTGAACTTAGTGGCATCCTAAACGTGGCTATTGGACTTCTGTATAGTCCCAGTAGTGCAAAGATATTTGCAGCACGTCTGCCTGCATTGCAGACTCCAACTCATTATAACTAAGCCATTATACTAGCAAACACTGAGTGAACCTAGTGGCATCCTAAACGTGGCTATTGGACTTCTGTATAGTCCCAGTAGTGCAAAGATATTTGCAGCACGTCTGCCTGCATTGCACACTCCAACTCATTATAACTAAGCCATTATACTAGCAAACACTGAGTGAACCTAGTGGCATCCTAAACGTGGCTATTGGACTTCTGTATAGTCCCAGTAGTGCAAAGATATTTGCAGCACGTCTGCCTGCATTGCACACTCCAACTCATTATAACTAAGCCATTATACTAGCAATTTATGCTGCCAGTTTAAGGGCCGTAGTTGCATTGTCAGGGATATTTATTCTTTATTATTCTGCTGTTAATAAAGCTAGACCACCGCTGCAATCTACACCACCTCTCAATTTTTACTACCACATTTTCAGTGCGCAATCTTGTCGCAATCAACATGAGTGGCAGAATGACAGATGCTGGTGGAAAGGGGAAGAGGCGTGGTGGAAAAGGAAAAAAAGAGTTTGTCCGTGGGGAAGGTGGCAAAGCTCCATTATCATCTGCTGAAGATAGACCATCTACCAGCAAAAGTAAGCTGTCTACTACTTACTGTGGACAATCCGATGTGCTCCCTTTTTTACGGACACGAACAACAGGAACAAAGGTAGATGATGGCCAAAAAAGGAAAATGCTTGAATGGATCTCAAGTGGTCCAACAAGTGCCCTCTCAGCCACTTCAAGTACCGCATCCAAAAAACACCAGTCCTCTGAGTTGTCATCCCAATCAAACTTGCTTTCTCCCAGCTCTGAAGTCTCCATCAGCCCTGCACAGTATGGTGGAACTGAGATGGCTGAATCTGCAAAGCTGTTCAGTCACACTATAGCCTGGGAATCAGAGGTCTGCTCCCAAGCTACAGTGAGTACAGACCAGGAAATGGTCTGCAGTGATGCCCAGAACCTTTGTGACTCTGATTCAGGCCATGAGGACCAAGTTTCTGAGCATAATGTTGACCCTTTGTCACAAACTGTAACACCTGTGGTTATAGACAATGAGGAACATACTGATGACGATGAGACGCAGATACCAGATTGGGATGACAACTTAAATATTCGGTCAGGGCAAGAAGAGGCTCGGTCTGAGGGGGAGGGGAGTGCGAACACAACAATTGATGATGAAGTTCTAGATCCCACCTACTGTCAACCCCCAGTCAGGCGCTCAAAGAGGTCAACAGAGGCGGTGGAGGAGGATGCAACCGACGACGAAGTTACCTTGCGCCTTCCTGGACAGAGTCGGAGCACTGGTAGCACGTCTACAACTGCATCATCAGCCACCACTCTGCCTCTGAGCACTAGTCGGGGGGGCTCAGCAGGTCGCATGGCCTCTAAGCCTTGCCTAGCCTGGTCCTTTTTTGACATAGAAAAAGATCGCCCAAATTATGTGATGTGTAAAATTTGTCGTGATTCTGTTAGTAGAGGTCAAAACCTCAGCAGTTTGACAACTTCTTCCATGAATCATCACATGAATAAATATCATAGGTCCCGGTGGGAAGCTCACCGTGCTGCAATGCGGCCTAGCGGAGCGAACCATCCATGGCCTGCCCCTTCCAGTGCATCCGCGCGCTCTTCATCTTCTAGGACTGTGGGGACAGCTGTCACACCTGGTTTTCCACGCACAACTTCCACCACTGTAACCGCAACAGGCAGTTTGCTTGGTAGGTCGTCAGTTGGTTTGGAAGGGGAAACAAGTGAGTGTGTACAGCTCTCTCAGACATCGATAGCACCAACGTTGGATGAAGGCAACATCATGTCTCCGCCTGCACTTTCCTCACAAACCTGCATTTTTCCAGGGACACCCTACTCAACACCGTCTACACACAGCAGCCAGATCTCTGTCCCTCAGATGTGGTCAAATAAAAGGCCATTTCCTGCGACCCATGACAAAGCTAAGAGGTTGACTCTATCCCACTGTAAGCTCTTGGCTACCGAAATGCTGCCTTTCCGCCTAGTGGACACACAGGATTATAGAGACCTTATGTCTGTCGCTGTGCCCCAGTACCAGATGCCTAGTCGCCACTACTTCTCTAAGAAAGGTGTGCCCGCGCTACACCAGCATGTCGCACACAACATCACCGCTTCCTTGAGAAACTCTGTGTGTGAACGGGTGCATTTCACCACCGATACTTGGACCAGTAAGCATGGACAGGGACATTACATGTCGCTGACTGGGCACTGGGTAACTATGGTGATAGATGGTGAAGAGTCTGCTGCACAAGTCTTGCCGTCCCCACGACTTGTGTGTCAATCCTCTGTCTGTCCAAGTTCCGCCACTGATTCTGCCTCCTCCACCTCATCTGGGTCCTCCACCTCCGCCCCAAGCCTGCCTGGTCAGGCCTCCAGCGTTCTCACTGCGCAGAATGAATCACGCACCCCTCATTACTATGCTGGCAGCAGAGTGCAACGGCATCAGGCGGTCTTTAGCTTGACATGTCTTGGGAATAGGAGTCACACAGCTCATGAGTTGTGGTCAGCTCTGCGGTCCGAGTTTATTAAATGGTTGTCTCCACTCAACCTGCAGCCTGGTAAGGCCGTGTGCGACAATGCTGCAAACCTGGGTGCGGCCCTTCGCCTGGGCAAGGTGACACACGTGCCTTGTATGGCTCACGTGTTGAACCTTGTTGTCCAGCAATTTTTAACACACTATTCCGGCCTAGATGGCCTTCTGACCAGGGCACGAAAACTGTCTGCTCACTTCCGCCGTTCAACCGCCGCAGCTGAGCGACTTGCATCGCTCCAGAAGTCTTTCGGCCTGCCGGTTCATCGCCTGAAATGCGATGTGGCGACACGCTGGAATTCGACTCTCCACATGTTACAGCGACTGTGGCAGCACCGCCGAGCCCTGGTGCAATACGTCATGACGTATAGCCTGGGCCAATAAGATGCAGAGGTGGGGCAGATCACCCTGATGGAGTGGTCTCAGATCAAGGACCTATGCACCCTTCTGCACAGTTTCGACATGGCGACGAATATGTTTAGCGCTGACAATGCCATTATCAGCATGACAATTCCAGTCATTTACATGCTGGAGCACACGCTAAACACTATTCGGAGTCAGGGGGTGGGACAACAGGAAGGGGAGGAAGTACAGGAGGATTCATATGCGCAAGGGACAAAAACATCACCAAGGTCCAGACATTCATCATCACCAACGCAGCAGGCATGGGACCATGGTGGACAGGGATCAACAAGGGCGCATAGTAGCAGGCGAAATGTTGAGGAAGGTGCAGGAGAACATGAAGAAATGGAGGACGAACTGTCCATGGACATGGAAGACTCAGCGGATTAGGGAGACCTTGGTCAAATTTCAGTTGAAAGAGGTTGGGGGGAGATGTCAGAGGAAGAAAGAACGGGTAGCACCTCTATGCCACAAACACAGCGTGGACTTGGTCCGCATGGCTGCGCAAGACACATGAGTGCCTTCTTGTTGCACTACCTCCAACATGACCCTCGTATTGTCAAAATTAGAAGTGATGATGACTACTGGATTGCCACACTATTAGATCCCCGGTACAAGTCCAAATTTAGTGACATAATTCCAGCCATAGAAAGGGACGCACGTATGCAGGAGTATCAGCAGAAGCTGTTACTCGATCTTAGCTCGGCTTTTCCACCAAACAACCGTGCAGGTGCAGGGAGTGAATCTCCCAGTTGTAACTTGACAAACATGGGACGGTCTCGTCATCTTCAACAGTCTACCCGTACCAGTAGGACTGTATCTGGTGCTGGTAACAGCAATTTTATGGAATCTTTTCATAATTTTTTTAGACCCTCCTTTGCAAGGCCACCAGAGACAACAAGTCTGACACATAGTCAACGGCTGGAGAGGATGATACAGGAGTATCTCCAAATGAACATCGATGCCATGACTTTGCAAATGGAGCCTTGCTCATTTTGGGCTTCAAATCTAGAAAAATGGCCAGAGCTCTCCAGTTGCGCCTTGGAGATTTTGTCGTGTCCAGCTGCCAGCGTTGTCTCTGAAATGTGTCTTCAGTGCTGCTGGGTGTGTGCTGACAGATAAGCGCACGCGTCTGTCCAGTGACAATGTGGACAGACTAATGTTCATCAAAATGAACAAGTCATGGATCCACCAGGAATTTACTACCCCTGTGTCATCCTGGGGAGAGTAAATGCTTGTGGATTTGGAACGTGCTTGATGCAAATCTAGCTGTGAAGTGTACAACTAGGGCACAAGTGCTGCCACTGTATGGGTGGGTGTGTGTGGGGCACAATTTTTGGAAAAAAGGGAGACTCCGCTTGGAGTAACCCTTGCTTACATTGTTTTTAAAAGAAGCCAAGATGAACAGAGCTGGGATCAGGAAAGACTTTGCTACCTACCCCGGTGTCATCCTGGGGACGGTTAAGTATGGCGTATTTTTGAATGTGCTTGATGCAAATCTAGCGGTGAAGTGTACAACTGGGGCACAACTGCTGCCACTGAAGGGGTGGGTGTGTGTGGGGCACAATTTTTGGAAAAAAGGGAGACTCCGCTTGGAGTAACCCTTGCTTACATTGTTTTTAAAAGAAGCCAAGATGAACAGAGCTGGGATCAGGAAAGACTTTGCTACCTACCCCGGTGTCATCCTGGGGACGGTTAAGTATGGCGTATTTTTGAATGTGCTTGATGCAAATCTAGCTGTGAAGTGTACAACTAGGGCACAAGTGCTGCCACTGAATGGGTGGGTGTGTGTGGGGCACAATTTTTGGAAAAAAGGGAGACTCCGCTTGGAGTAACCCTTGCTTACATTGTTTTTAAAAGAAGCCAAGATGAACAAGTTATGGTTCAGCAAAGACTTTGCTACCTACCCTGGTGTCATCCTGGGGACAGTTAAGTATGGCGTATTTTTGAATGTGCTTGATGCAAATCTAGCTGTGAAGTGTACAACTTGGGCACAAGTGCTGCCACTGAATGGGTGGGTGTGTGTGGGGCACAATTTTTGGAAAAAAGGGAGACTCCGCTTGGAGTAACCCTTGCTTACATTGTTTTTAAAAGAAGCCAAGATGAACAAGTCATGGTTCAGCAAAGACTTTGCTACCTACCCCGGTGTCATCCTGGGGACGGTTAAGTATGGCGTATTTTTGAATGTGCTTGATGCAAATCTAGCTGTGAAGTGTACAACTGGGGCACAACTGCTGCCACTGAAGGGGTGGGTGTGTGTGGGGCACAATTTTTGGAAAAAAAGGAGACTCCGCTTGGAGTAACGCTTGCTTACATTGTTTTTAAAAGAAGCCAAGATGAACAAGTCATGGTTCAGCAAAGACTTTGCTACCTACCCCGGTGTCATCCTGGGGACGGTTAAGTATGGGGTATTTTTGAATGTGCTTGATGCAAATCTAGCTGTGAAGTGTACAACTAGGGCACAAGTGCTGCCACTGTATGGGTGGGTGTGTGTGGGGCACAATTTTTGGAAAAAAGGGAGACTCCGCTTGGAGTAACCCTTGCTTACATTGTATTTAAAAGAAGCCAAGATGAACAAGTCATGGTTCAGCAAAGACTTTGCTACCTACCCCAGTGTCATCCTGGGGACGGTTAAGTATGGCGTATTTTTGAATGTGCTTGATGCAAATCTAGCTGTGAAGTGTACAACTAGGGCACAAGTGCTGCCACTGTATGGGTGGGTGTGTGTGGGGCACAATTTTTGGAAAAAAGGGAGACTCCGCTTGGAGTAACCCTTGCTTACATTGTTTTTAAAAGAAGCCAAGATGAACAGAGCTGGGATCAGGAAAGACTTTGCTACCTACCCCGGTGTCATCCTGGGGACGGTTAAGAATGGCGTATTTTTGAATGTCCTTGATGCAAATCTAGCTGTGAAGTGTACAACTGGGGCACAACTGCTGCCACTGAAGGGGTGTCTGTGTGGCCCATTTTTTGGAAAAAAGGGAGACTCCGCTTGTAGTCACCTTGCGGTGTTTTACATGATTTTAGAAGGGCATGCCATGCCTATATCTGTGTCTCGTCCTCTTTTTCCTCGTAACGCTGTTTTGTTTTCACATGAGAATTTGTCCTTGTCACTTTCCCATGTGTTTGTGTTGTGTTGTGAGTTGTTTGTCACCTTTTGGACACCTTTGAGGGTGTTTTCTAGGTGTTTTTATGTGTTTGTGAATGCCTGCCATTGTTTCCTATGCAGTTCGAGTTCGGTTCGTCGAACGTTCGACGAACCGAACTCGAACGGGAGCTCCGTTCGGCGAACCGACCTCGAGCCGAACCGCGACCGGTTCGCTCATCTCTAGTAAAAAGGTCTTGACACTTTTCAGGGTCTGCTCCAAATTACACAGTCAACTTCTAGTTATTGGTACTTTTTAGTGCCTTCACAATATTGCCAACTCAGGCAGGAAATAAATACCTACATCTGACAGGAGTGGATGTAGGGTTGCAAAACACCTGTTTGAAAGGGGAAGGGAAAATCAACCAAGAGTGGTAAATAGAGTTGAGCACGGTTCGCGGTTCGATGTTCTACTGTTTACGGCTCGAGTGATTTTGGGGGCTGTTCTAGATAGAACTAGAACTCGAGCTTTTTGCTAAAGCTCGATAGTTCTAGATACGTTCGAGAATGGTTCTAGCAGCAAAAAGACCAGCTAATTACTAGCTGGCTTTCCGCTGTAATAGTGTAAGTCACTCTGTGACTCACACTATTATGAAATTTCAGTGTATAGTGTGCGGGAATCGCCATTTTTTTTTTCCTTGTCTTCCTTCCCAAAGTGCGCACGTGTAGTGGGGCGGGCCAGCATGTCAGCCAATCCCAGACACACACACAGCTAAGTGGACTTTTAGCCAGAGAAGCAACGGCATGTGTGATAGGATGTTCATGTCACATGTCCCTGCATTATAAAAACGAGTATCTGCCCGTCCGGACGCCATTATCTCTTCTGCGTCCTTGGTGTCAGTCAGCGCTGGCGCAGCGCCTAGCTCCGATACTGCTGTGTACGCTCTATACACAGCGCTGTACAGAATAGGGATAGCACTTTCTATCAGTCCTTTTAAGGACTAATACCGGCAGAGTCAGAGCCATAGGTGGCAGGTCCGTGAAAACAGAGTTTAGCAGCTACACAAGATGACAGCGTCTGTGTAGCTAAGGTCAGGGATTTCCTCGCTGCATTTCCCCATTAGGAGGGATAAAAAGGCAGGCTTCCTTTCCTCTACCCAGAGACCCACAACCCTGCCACTGTACCCTCCTGCCCTTTGCACACTCCAACTCATTGTTACTAAGCCATTATACTAGCAAACACTGAGTGAACTTAGTGGCATCCTAAACAAGGCTGTTGGACTTCTGTATTGTCCCACTAGTGCAAAGATATTTGCAGCACGTCTGCCTGCATTGCACACTCAAACTCATTGTTACTAAGCCATTATACTAGCAAACACTGAGTAAAGTTAGTGGCATCCTAAACGTGGCTGTTGGACTTCTGTATTGTCCCACTAGTGCAAAGATATTTGCAGCACGTCTGCCTGCATTGCACACTCAAACTCATTGTTACTAAGCCATTATACTAGCAAACACTGAGTGAACTTAGTGGCATCATAAAAGTGGCTGTTGGACGTCTGTATTGTCCCACTAGTGCAAAGATATTTGCAGCACGTCTACCTGCATTGCACACTCAAACTCATTGTACTAAGCCATTATACTAGCAAACACTGAGTGAACTTAGTGGCATCATAAAAGTGGCTGTTGGACTTCTGTATTGTCCCACTAGTGCAAAGATATTTGCAGCACGTCTACCTGCATTGCACACTCAAACTCATTGTTACTAAGCCATTATACTAGCAAACACTGAGTGAACTTAGTGGCATCCTAAACGTGGCTGTTGGACTTCTGTATAGTCCCACTAGTGCAAAGATATTTGCAGCACGTCTGCCTGCATTGCACACTCAAACTCATTGTTACTAAGACATTATAATACCAAAAATTGAGTAAACTTAGTGGCATACAAGAAGTGGCTGTTGTACTCCATTAGTGCCCCACTGGTGCAAATCTATGTGCAGCACCTCTGCATGACACCCTCCTGCTCTGTTTTTAATAAGCTATAATGATAGCAAAAAATGCTGCCATTTAGTGGCATACAAGAACTGGCTGTTGTACTCCATTAGTGCCCCACTAGTGCAAATCTATGTGCAGCACCTCTGCATGACACCCTCCTGCTCTGTTTTTAATAAGCTATAATGATAGCAAAAAATGCTGCCATTTAGTGGCATACAAGAACTGGCTGTTGTACTCCATTAGTGCCCCACTGGTGCAAATCTATGTGCAGCACCTCTGCATGACACCCTCCTGCTCTGTTTTTAATAAGCTATAATGATAGCAAAAATTGCTGCCATTTAGTGGCATACAAGAAATGGCTGTTGTATTTCATTATTGTCCCACTGGTGCCAAGCTATTTCTAGCACTTGTGCAGGATACCCTCCTGCTCTGTTTTTAATAAGATATAATGATAGTAAAAAATGCTGCCATTTAGTGGCATACAAGAACTGGCTGTTGTTTTTTATTATTGTCCCACTGGTGCCAAGCTATTTCTAGCACTTGTGCAGGACACCCTCCTGCTCTGTTTTTAATAAGCTATAATGATAGCAAAAAATGCTGCCATTTAGTGGCATACAAGAACTGGCTGTTGTATTTCATTATTGTCCCACTGGTGCCAAGCTATTTCTAGCACCTGTGCAGGACACCCTCCTGCTCTGTTTTCAATAAGCTATAATGATAGCAAACAATGCTGCCATTTAGTGGCATACAAGAACTGGCTGTTGTATTTCATTATTGTCCCACTGGTGCCAAGCTATTTCTAGCACTTGTGCAGGACACCCTCCTGCTCTGTTTTTAATAAGCTATAATGATAGCAAAAAATGCTGCCATTTAGTGGCATACAAGAAGTGACTGTTGGACTTCCATTAGTGTCCCACTGGTGCAAATCTATTTGCAGAACCTCTGCATGACACCCTCATGCACATTTTGCTACGCTAATTTTATAGCAAACGCAGGGAATTCCTTGCTGCATTTGATCATTCGGAGGGATAGAAAGTGATGCTTCCTTTATCTTTTCCTTGTGTTCATAGACAGCATCTCCAAGTCCACACCCGAAGAGCAATTTCTCCTCCACGTCTAAGTGTGGAGAGGCAGCTAGTGCGCATGCGTGTGCCGATTTACCCCAGCCGCAGCCTAACTACAGTGTTTCGCCTAGTGAGTATGCTCAGCCTGACTGTGCCATTCCTGAGGCTAAGTCTTCATTTCGGGATACAGCGCATGCTCCCACACTTAGTGCGAAAAGCCTCTTTGCACAGGTACTTGCACTCCGTGCCGGGTCTAAGTCCTGTTTTGTGCCTAGACACCATGCTAAAGCTGATAGTCTTTTTTCGGAGACTGTATTTCATGCTACGGAGCATGCTCAGGCACTTACTGCATCAGAGACTAGGTCCGGTAATGAACTCTTTGGCACTGCCCCTGATGTGGGGGGCCCATATAGACCACAGGGCATCAGGTGTCCTGACGATGTGGCCAGGCCACTCCTAAATGGCTTGCAGAGGCCCGCCCTTATGACTTGTCACCTCATTATTGATGGTCAGACGATGACTGGTGAGGTGTTTGTGTCGTGGCAGCCATGAGGTCATTATTGAAGTTGCGGTTCCAAATAGGACGCTAGTTATGCCACTCATGACGTGTCACTCTGCTTTTGTCTTCAGGAGGTGCATTGTGGTCCACCCTGGTTTGGGGCGGACCCAGGTTATAAAACGGGCTGGAGCCAACAAGGAGGTGCTCAGTCTTCTATTATGCTCCGAAAGAGCACACCTCCATGTGTTGAACCCATTGCGGCTTTAGGCCAGAGGTAGGCAGGGATAGGGCGTCGATGCATGCTGCCACCACAGTTGGTAACGCAGAACGGTTAAGACCAGCTCCTGTACTACAAGTCCTGCTTATGCAGCCCAGTGGCATTAACAGGCCTGCTGCTGCTGATGCGCCTGCTGTCCACAGGTGTGGCCCCAATGTACACGGTCAGCGTACTCAATGGCCCCTGTGATGTTAACAGGGAGTTCCTGGGCTGGGTGGGCGTGTGGACCCTGTGACGCTAACAGGGCTCCCAGTCTCCAGATCCCAGTGGCGTCTAACTCGGTTCAGGCAACTATTAGTTTCATAGCCACACAGATCTGTATCCTCCACCTAACCTTCCAGTTGCCAACCTCTCCTTTTCCATCTGGGAGCACGGTGGACATTGACTGCTGATGGGGATATATATTTTGGTCTTTCTTTTCTTATTAATTTTCGTTATATAGTGGTAACATAGTATATACCACCTTATCCAAATCTGCCAGTCCCACCATAACAGATGGTGTTTCTTCATCAAATGTTACTTTTGCTTAACCACCAAACCCACGGACGAAAACTTTTTTCCCCTTTCCAACACAACTGTTCCCCTTTCCACCAGCATCTGTCCTTTTTCAACTCATTTGGTATATGACCAAAAGTGCAACTCTGCAGGGACACCATACTCAATGCCATCTCAGCACAGCAGACAGTCCTCGGTCCCTCAGATGTGGACAAGTAAAAGACCATTTCCTCCTATCCATGACAAAGCGTTGAGGTTTACTCTGTGCAGCACTGGTGTTTACTGGAAAAGCAGATCTAAGAATCCGTACCACCTTCTGCAGATAATCCTGTATACGTGCGTTCCTTTCTATGGCAGGAATTATTTTGCCAAATTTTGTCTTGTACCAGGGATCTAACAGTGTGGCAACCCAGTAGTTAGCATTACTTCGAATTCGTACAATCCGAGGGTCATGTTGTAGGTAGTGCAGCAAGAAGGCGCTCATGTGTCTTGTGCATCCAGGAGGACCAAGTCCTTGGTGTGTTGGTGGCAGAGAGGTGAGAATCGTGCCTCCTTCCTCTGCCCTCTCCCCCCAACCTCGCACAACCGAAATGTGAGCAAGCTCTCACTCATCTGCTGAGTCTTCCATGCCCATCACCAGTTCGTCCTCCATTTCTTCATGGGCTCCTGCACCTTCCTCAACAATTTTTGCTGATACTATGCGCCCTTGTTAATCCCTCTCCCCCACCATGACTGCCGCATAGGTGCCGCTCACCGACTGGACCTTGTAGATCTTATTATCCCTTCTGCATATGACTCCTCCTGTACTTCCTCCCCTTCCTCTTGGACCAACACCTGACTCCGAATAATGCTTACAGTGTGCTCCATCTTGTAGATGACCAGAATTGTCACGCTGAGAATGGCATCGCCAGTGCTAAACATCTTTGTCGACATTTGTAAACTGTGTAGAAGGGTGCATAGGTCCTTGATCTGACACCACTCCAGCAGCGTGATCTGCACCACCTCTGGATCAAGTTAGCTCAGGGTATACATCAGACCATATTTCAGCAGGGCTCTGCGGTGCTGCCACAGACGCTGCAACATGTGCAGATTCCAATTCCTGCGTGTCGGAACATCGCATTTCCGGTGTTTAACCGCCAGACCCTAAGACTTCAGGAGAGATGAAAGTTGTTGAGCTGCTGGGTGCGAAGGATGAAAGTGAGCACATAGCAGCATGCCCGCTGCACAAGGCCATGTAGGCCGGGATGGTATTTTAAAAATTGCTGGAGAATCAGATTCAACACGTGAGCCATACAAGGCACGTGTGTCATTTTGCCCTGCCGAAGGGCCGCAGACAGGTTTGCATCATTGCCGCACACGGCTGTTAAGTCACCAACGTAGTCCACTCAATCAATTTATACTCCGGTCGCCAGGTGACAACGTGTTCCTTTCGTGCATAGTGATGATGATGGGAAAGGAGTCGATGCCAGCGGCGCAGGTGGACGCAGGTTATGGTCACCCACTGGGTTGCGTTACCTTGACAGATACAGAAGCACAGGCTGAATGTAGGTGGTGGGTATCTCACAGATGAAGTACCATCATTCAGCTACAACCAATGGGAATACACCGCACCCTTTTTTAGGCCCCTCCTGTCTGCAGACCACTGCCAGACAAAGCTATGAACCTCTTGTTACTGTTACCCCCAGTTCAGTTTTATGATTTTGTGTGCTTGTTACCTGACTACTTTTCCTGCTTGCTGTTTATGTACCTCGTTGGCCGATCCGCATTTCACCTCTGCTTGTTTTCTGATTAAGTCCTGGCCATCCCATTCTGTTCCTCTTCCTCAATTAATGTTTTTGACACTGAATGACTACTATTCTCTGGAACTGCAGCCTTCCACAGGTATTGATCAACTTGGGCCCTGTGTAATTCCAAATCACTGTATAGGGGTTAAAGGGTTTCAGGGTTCTGGGTGTCCAGCTTGGTGAGTGGCTTGCCTCTAGCCTATCCTTTACAGGCCATCTGAGTGTGTCGATCCAGGCAGGCGTTACACCGTGCCCTCTGCAGAAGGCCATGTAGGCCGGGATAGTGTTTTAAAAATTGCTGGACAACCAGGTTCAACACGTGAGCCATACAAGGCACGTGTGTCACATTGCCCTAAAGAAGGGTCGCAGACTGGTTTGCATCATTGTTGCACCCGACCTTCCCTGGCTGCTGGTTGAGTGGAGACAACCATTGATGAAACTCTGTCTCACTCTCCAGAGCTTACCGTCCACAACTCCTCAGTGGTGTGACTCACAATTCACAGACATTTCAAAGAAAAGAGTCGACCGCCTCATGCTGTTGAGCTCTGCTGCCAGCATAGTAAGGAGGTGTGTGGGATTCTTTGTGCGCAGTTACAACGCGGGTGGCCTGACCACACAGGGTTTGGGCCGAGGTGGAGGACCCACACGAGGTTGAGGAGGCAGAAGCAGTGGAGGAACTTCTACATACAGAGGAAGGATTGACACACAACTCGTGCGGATGGCAAAACTTGTACAGCAGACCCTTCTCCATCTCTCACCATAGTTACCCAGTGCCCAGTCAGCGACATGTAACTCCCCTGTCCATGCTTACTGGTCCAAGTATCTGTGGTGAAATGCACCCTGTCACACACAGAGTTTCTCAAGGAATCGGTGAGGTTGTGTGCGACCTGCTGTGGTAGCGCGGGCACACCTTTCTTGGAGAAGGAGTGACGACTGGCCATCGGCTCTTGGGGCACTGCAATAGGCATAAGGTCTCAAAAATCCTTGGTCTCAAAAGGGTGTAAAGGCAGCCTTTCTCTTGCCAACAAGTTGCAGATGATGAAACTCAACCTCTTAGGCATGTCATGCCCTTCGAAAATCATGTAAAACACAGCGAGGGAACTCCAACCACAGTCTCCCTCGTTGCCACTAATTGGGCCACACACACCCCACTTGACTGGCATCAGTTGACCCCCCTTTTGAAAAAGAAAAAGATGCTTGGCATGAAGCACTCTCAAAAATACGCGTGCCTTTCACCTCCCCTGGATGAGCCAGGGGAAGAAAAGTCCTCTGAGAGCCATGACTTGTTCATCTTGGTTCTTTTAGAAACACAGCGAGGGGGCTCCAACCACAGTCTCCCTCATTGCCACTAATTGGGCCACACACACCCCACTTGACTGGCATCAGTTGACCCCCCTTTTGAAAAAGAAAAAGATGCTTGCCATGAAGCACTCTCAAAAATACGCGTGCCTTTCACCTCCCCTGGATGAGCCAGGGGAAGAAAAGTCCTCTGAGAGCCATGACTTGTTCATCTTGGTTCTTTTACAAACACAGCGAGGGAACTCCAACCACAGTCTCCCTCGTTTCCACTAATTGGGCCACACACACCCCACTTGACTGGCATCAGTTGACCCCCCTTTTGAAAAAGAAAAAGATGCTTGGCATGAAGCACTCTCAAAAATACACGTGCTTTTCACCTTCCCTGGATGAGCCAGGGTAAGAAATGTCCTCTGAGAGCCATGTCCACATTGTCAGTGGACAGACACGTGTGCTTATCTGCCAGCAGACCCCCAGCAGCACTGAAGACAGGTTCCGAGAGAACGCTGGCTACAGGACATGACAAGATCCCCAAGGCGTACGTGGCAAGCTCAGGCAATTTATCCATATTGGAAGCCTAAAATGAGCAGGGCTCAAGTTGCACAGTAATGGCATCGACGTTTCCTTGCATATACTCATATATCTGTGTCTCCTCCTCTTTTTCCTTGTCCTGCTCTTTTGTTTTCGCATGAGTATATGTCCTTGTCACATTCCCATGTGTTTGTGTTGTGTTGTGAGTTGTTTGTCACCTTTTGGACACCTTTGAGGGTGTTTTCTAGGTGTTTTTATGTGTTTGTGATTGCCTGCCATTGTTTCCTATGCGGTTCGAGTTCGGTTCGTCGAACGTTCGACGAACTGAACTCGAACGAGACGTCCGTTCGACGAACCGAACTCGAGCCGAACCACGACCGGTTCGCTCATCTCTAGTGGTAAATCACGATGAGGTTGTGGCGGAAGGTGGAATAGGTGGGGTTTTCGAGGTGTACATATGGAAAGTTCTGTTAGTCAAAGCTCTAGGGAACAATCACAGGCTCATCCTATTCCAAGAGAAATGAGAACTGCTTCCGTTACTGGACAGCCTACTCTAGATTTCTTTAGCAGCCGCACATTGCTTCTACTTTGAAATGAGGCTGATAAACAGCATGTGCTAGAGTGGATGGCAAGTGCTGCAACAAGTGGCCACTCATCCTCTTCCTGCCCCTCAACATCACACACAGTTCATTCCTCAGAGGTGCCACTCCAATTACTACGGCACAAATCTCCAAATGGCAAACTGTCCATTGGGGAACTACACATGGCTGAGTCTGCAAAGCTCTTCAAACATTCTATCACATGGGCATTAGAGGTATGCTCCAAAGAGTCCCAAACTCAAGAGGAGGAAAGCTTCTTAACCGATGCCCAAAATCTTTGTCAGTTAGATCTTGGCCCAGATGAAGTAGGGTCCTAGCAGGATCCCGACACTCATCAACCGATAACCCGGGGTTGGAGGCAGGGCCGCCACTAGGAATTTCAGGGCCCCATACTGGCAACATTTTGGAGCCCCCATGAGAACGCTAGGGGTGTTGGAAATAGGTAACAAAAGCGCAATTCTTATTTTTTTTCCCACAAACCTCTGAATTATTTTTCCCCATTTAGATAAAAGGGAAACTATACATCTTTGATATCTACAAACTTGTACTGACCTGGGGAATTATAATGCCTGGTCAATTTTACCATAAAGTGAACATGGTAAAAAATAAACCCCAAAACAATGGTGGAATTGCTCTCTTTTTGCAATTTCACCGCACTTGTAGTTTTTTTCCCTGTTTTCCAGTACAATATGGGACAAAATGAATGGCGTCATTCTAAAGTACAACTTGTTCTACAAAAACAAGCCCTCATATGGCTATATTGAAGGGGAAAAAAAGTTACGGCTCTTAGTAGAAGTGGAGGAAAAAACGAAAACGACAATAGGAAAATCGCCCGGGGGGAGGTAAATGGATAAAATAATGATTGTGAAATGGGAATTGAGCTTACACAATATATTCCTTAACTTTTAACTGTGTAAAGGAACAAAACTGATGGTTTATGACCCCAATGTTACTGGTTGATGTGCTCTACATATGAAATCACTAAGTAGTTAAAAGACATATTAGCTTCACATCAACAACCCATATGTGACATAATTACTCTCTACACTGGAAAGATCAGAGGGGGCTTGTGTAGACCTGCACACCAAAGAATTCCAGAGCTTGTCACAGAGTCCAATGATAATAGAAACAAAAATATATACCTTATTTATTTAAAGCAGAAAACAAGACGTAGAAGAGGTAGAGTATAGTTGTTACAAAGTTTATTTGTTCTTGTTCAAGAAAAATGTTATAGTCAATAATTGTAAAGAATTTGAACAGTATCCTAAAATTCATGTCTATTCTAAATGTTGCAATCTAATGTCATTTAACAGTTTTGAAGTTATTAATAAGTTTATATTTTAAGAGATCACTGAAGAAAAAATTCAGCAGGTTACCTATATGTCATAAGATGTTTTCTTAAATGATCCCATTAATGAAGAGACCTTGGCATTCTATAGAGCATTCTTACCCATTGCAGCACATTGAGAGGTTACTGTTAGGGGCACTTTGCACACTGCGACATCGCAGCCCGATGCTGCGATGCCGAGTGTGATAGTCCCCGCCCCCGTCGCAGCAGCGATATCTGGTGATAGCTGGCGTAGCGAAAGTTATCGCTACGCCAGCTTCACACACACACTCACCTGCCGTGCGACGTCCCTGTGGCCGGCGACCCGCCTCCTTGTTAAGGGGGCGGGTCGTGCGGCGTCACTGCGACGTCACACGGCAGGCGGCCAATCAGAGCGGAGGGGCGGAGATGAGCAGGATGTCAACATCCTGCCCACCTCCTTCCTTCCGCATATCCTACGGAAGCCGCAGTGAGGCCGGTAGGAGACGTTCCTCGCTCCTGCGACTTCACACACAGCGATGTGTGCTGCCGCAGGAGCGAGGAACAACATCGGACCGTCGCGTCAGCGTAATCATGGATTACGCCGACGCTGCACCGATGATACGATTACGACGCTTTTGCGCTCGTTAATCGTATCATCCAGCCTTTACACACTGCGATGTCGCATGCGATGCCGGAAGTGCGTCATTTTCAATTTGACCCCACCGACATCGCACCTGCGATATCGCAGTGTGCAAAGTGCCCCTTAGGCTGGGTCCACATGAGCACTGCTTTGAGTGTATTGCATGACACTCGGCTACCGCTCTGCAGGAGTGAAAGCCGAGTGTCATGCCACTGCGATGCGATCCTGCATTCGCAACACAGCTGCGGAGGAGGGGGTGGGAGCTGTGGAGGAGAGGGAGAGACTAATCTTCCTATCACCTCCATTGTCAGCTGATCCGTATATCGCACTGCACTCCGGTGTAATGCGAATGCGGTGTGATGTTTCTCTCGCATCCATAGACTTTTATGGGTGTGAGAGAAAATGAATCAGATTCCACCCACAGCATGCTGCAATTTATTTCTTTGTCCGATTAGAGCTGAGAAAAAAATAGCTCATGGGATCGACCCCATAGAGTAACATTGGTCCGAGTGGACCTTACTGGAAATATACATTTTCCAGACTGCTGTACTATGCCAGGTATTTGTGTAGTGTGGCACGTGGCAGTAGTTGTGGGCGAGGTATAGTTCTCTTACCCCCCGACACACTACATGAAAGATGGGATCCTGGCTAGGTGTGTGAACCTGTGTTATGAGGTTGGTACGCCCGTGTAGGCCACATCCTGCCATTCCCTTTATAACGCACCCATAATGCCATGCTAAGGTGAGCTTCAGGGTTAAAAGGTGCTGATCCCTGGGCTAAATACAAAACTCCATATGAAACATTGTATCAAAAAAGGAGGACAAGGAGTATAAAGTACAAAACATAACAACTTTATTAGATACAATTACAATATGAAGAAATGGAATGACGGTATTAAAGGGGGAGGGTGGAAAACATGATTAGGATTGGAGAGAACCACTCGGGATATAGCAACTGATCAAAAAGGAATGGCAAGTGGTAAAATTAGAGCAAAATAATATATATCAAAATAATAACATAATTAAATTGCTGGAATAGAGGTGTAAGGTACATATAAGAATAAAATTCAGTAAGGTAATTGCAATAATTGCCAACCATAAACACATGCCAGCATGAGTACAACATTTTAAGTAGTTACAAATACTACCCCATGTTGCTATAAGTCCCTAACCCCTACATAGATTGCAATAATAGTGGTAAACAGGGCATGTCTGCAGCTATGCCCGTATGTCCACATACCTGTAATTAGAGGAGATGTAGGGGAGTGGTGCAGGGTAGCAGACGAGCAGTCAGATTCCCCGACGCACATTTCGCCACAATTAATGCGGCTTAATCATGGGAAGCCAGTCCTGCAATTCACTTTGTCTGACCAGGACTAAGTCACTGAAGTAGACCAATAGTTCTTAAAACACAGTCTTTAACCTATTTATCAGTATGACGACAACTATGTACACAGGATAGTGGACACTTATCTTCTCGAACGTTTCGTTATCAATACAGGGAGTTTTCAAACACAGTTTCTTCCATGGTCCCGAGTCTTTCACCACCAACTAGCTCAATATTACAGCACAGTCCGCAAAAGGCATTTTGTCCTTGCTGCAGGTTTGTGTCTTCTCCCTCTTGAAGGAATAATGCTAATATGGCTGGACTAGGCTCATCGCCTACTGATGCTTTAGGGATACCCGACTGAGACACTAATCTCATCTCACATCTTATTCTGTTTTGGTCTGTTTACTTTCAAGGAGCTGTAAGCTACTCAGGGCCGTACTGCTCAAAGTCCTATTTAATGACCTGTCTCACTCAGTCACTCGTGTTCTTGGTCAATCCACTGACCAGATTTTGTGGGTTTACTCCATGTTCTGGCCACTTTTCTCTGTCTCCGTCTGCTCTATAGGATCACACTATCGCTAACTGCAGTATCCTCTAGCTGCAGGGACATCTACATAATGCAGCTTTGTTGGGGGTGGCACGGTGGCTCAGTGGTTAGCACTGCAGTCTTGGAGCGCTGGGGTCATGGGTTTAACACCCACTAAGGACAACATCTGCAAGTAGTTTGTATGTTCACCCCGTGTTTGTATGGGTTTTTCCACCAGGTTCTCCAGTTTTCTCCCACAATCCAAAGACATACAGATAGGGAATTTATATTATGACCCCCAATGGGACAGTGTTGCTGATGTGTGCCGCCCCCGTGCCAGCAGCCGGGCTGCTTGGATCCGGATCTGCGGTGGCTCGAGGGGTGTCCGGACCCAGGGGTCGTGCGGCCACTCAAATGAAGGGGGTATTTACAGGGGATTGTGTTAAAGTTCGTGACGCCACCCATGGTATGTGGTAATGTAGAGTACCACCGCTGCAGTTGGGAGTATCCGGGGTCAATGGAGTGGGGCAGCCAGGTGTTAGAGTCCGTTCTTGTCGGGTAAATTGTCAGGTTGCCTGAAGCTACTCCCTGACCTAGGATCCACGTACCCCGTCGTGCCCTGGTCCCAGCCCGGTGATGGTACAAGGCCGCCGGCTGTCCTCCTCGACAGTTCCGTGCCCCTCGTCATGATCCCCTGCGACCGGGGTTCCAGCTCCTACCAGGTCCATACCACTGTCTGCTACCTAGGTGTCTCCAAGGAGCCCGGCTCTTGACCTCCTCTCTACTTCACTTCCCACACTCAACTCTCCACTGACTGACATATCTGACCTCCCCTTACCAACCCCCCTCCAAGTGGGCGACCCTATTCCACTCAGGCCATCCACTGGCGTGTCTGGTTGGTGTGGTGAAGAGTGTACCTTAGGACTTTAATCAGCTGATGTAGGCAACACCATGTAGTTGGGGACCCAAAACCAAGGAGGAGGCATATATTGCACGGGATGGCAGATTATGCAATACCCTGTGATGACCCGATAGTCCAGGGGCGTCACAGATGTATGAGCCTCTTAATTGTAAAGTGCCGCATAATATGTTGGCACTATATAAAAATAAAGATTATTATTATTGTTTGCTAACTAGACCTTGTTATTGTTGGCCTAACTAGATCTATTCTAGTCACACGCTGCAGCCTATTTGATGTTCCAAGGAAAAAACGTCATTTCCCATCATTGTAGCTGCTAGTCCTCCCAACAACACGTATCATATGATACATTGACACATGACTGTCACAATAATGCAGGACATAATTCACTCACATATCATCACAACAATATTAATGTCTTTATGTGGAGAACGTGACCACAAGTCAACTTCCTTATATCTTGATTTGGACATCTTCACAATGCAGATACAGTTGAATGCCGACCATGAAGCCATTGGCCCCCTGCTTCACCATTCATCCTGTGCATTTGCATCTCAGCAGAGCAGGTGGGACAGCATCATGAAATCACGCCTGATGCATGCAATCTTGGCCCATACATTACCCAAACTCGAGTAGTGCATAGGCAAAATTGTGCTGGATGAGATGTGTTCCTATTTTTCTTTCAGTATTTGTTTTAGAAAATTGTGGGGGCATCATATTCTGTGAATGGCTGTGGGGGCATCATACTGTGTGTGAGTCATTATATTGTGTGAGCTATTGGGCCTATCATACAACATGGTTGGCCTTGAGAGCATCATATTGTGAGTGCATCATAGTATGTTGGGGCTGTAGAGACATCATACTGTGTATGAGAGAACTTTGGGGACATCATACTGTGAAGTGGTCACTGTAGAGACATCATATTGTTGGTGAGAGGGAATTGGGGGTCATCATACAATGTCGGCTTAGAATTGTGGCATTATAATATATGTGGGGGAATGGAACTGGGAGGACATCATACTGTGTTAAGAGTCATTGTAGAGATATATTTTGTTGGGGGTACTGAGAAAACAATATACGATGTTGGGCGTATTGTGGCTAAATAATACTGTATTAGGGGTTCTGCGGCAACATCATACTGCTTTGGTCACTGTGGAGTCATCATAGTGTGGTTATAGAACATATAGTTGAGTAAAATGTTGTGGGGGAATCATACTGTGTAGGGGTGCATTTTTGGTAGTAATTCACTCTATGAGCTAGATGAAAGGGGTATTGTCACGGGTGAGAACATTATGGCTAATCAGTAAGGGCACAATTTCTGTGTACATGATCCTCTCCCTGTCTTTATAAATTTGGAAGGTGTGCCCTTCTGTGACTATGCCTATGCAAAGTGAACCCCCTACGCTGCCCAACATTTTTTTCTTGGCCAACCATCCCTGTATTTTAACATGGAAGCCTCTGTCAGACTCCTCCTCTGGTGGCTCATCTTGAAGAAAACAAAAGGATCAGTGATCCAAAATCAGACACGTTTGTTCCACCATCTGTAGGGGGAGAGTTGGGAGAGTTGAGAGGCGCCCTGTACACATTGGACTGTCAGACAAGACTACTATAATCGGCTAATTTAGTGGAAGTTAACATGATGTGAATGAGGGGCTTTAGACTAGTCTTAACAAGAGCCAGATCTCAGTGGTTTATGCGGTATGAAAAATTTGTTGTATCTTTGTTATTGTCTACTCTAAGTTTACATCATATAATAGTTGAAAAAAAGAAAAAAGCCAGCTCACCTGAAAAATATAAAACCAGGTCCAGCACTTCCTAAAGAATCCTTTATTCCAAATGCTGATTATAAATTTTTCACTTGGAGATGACAGACATACAAAAAGACCAGGTCTAGTTGGTCCGGTTTCTGCGTTTCAAGGAAAACATCTTAGTCATGTCTGTCATCTCCATGTGAAAGGTTTTTAATCCGCATTTGGAATAAAGGATGAGTCTTTTGAAGTGCTGGACCTATTTTTTTTATTTTTCTACCACATAATAATTGACTTATGGAAAGAAATGTAAGTGCACTTCTTTTTGCCACAAGGTAATGTACATTTGTCCTTCTACTTTTTCTTTTATTTCATGCACTATGTTTAAAGCTATACTCCCTTGTTGGACAAACAAGTCAAAGTGGCTAAAACATATAATAAATGGAATTTAAGACTTACATTTCTTTTTAGTCATTTTTTTTGCCCCTAAGCTGAAACTTCATGATCACATTCACAGATGGGGGAGTGCAATCAGACCCAAAGTGGAGGGGGGCAGTTGGTTCAAGCGCTAGTTTCATCTGGATGTGCCTCCTCAGCCCCGTAATATTTATACACATGACTGACCTAACAAAGGCCAGTGGCAGCAGGTCATGTTGAACAATGCAAAGTTTTCACTGCATTCTGCTGCCTGCAACTTGCATTGGAGGTGGAAAAGGATCCACTCATTTTGGAAGGGTGAACATGTGAGAAAAATCGTATTTTGGATTTTTTAAACTTTCCATGCAAAGAGCACCAAAAATGGAGACATTATACAAAATAGGGGCCAAAGAGAGGACATTGTATAGTTTGGGGGCCACAAAGAGAGACATTGGTATTTATATGGGGACAACAGTGGTGGACATTATTGCTGTATTGGGAGTCAGAATGAGAGAAATTATACTATATGGAGGGGCTTTATTAATCTATGGGGCTATGATTGGGGACATTAACATAGCCACTATTGTGAGACTATACAATAATAATGCTCCCTCTCATTATTAATTTATGGAGAAACAATTTTCCATAGTTCCAACTGTACCAAGATATAAAAGGTGGAAGCTATTACTATGGTATTTGAGCCTAAAGAAGGACATTACTACTGTTTGAGGGGTTCAAAGAGGAATTTTACTAATGTATGTGGCCAACATAATAGGACATATGCATTCATACAGTATGGGGGTCACAGGGGTTTCATTTAATTTCATTTGTCTTGATGATATCTTATCTCTATACATATTAAGGAGAAGATTCTTTTCTTCCATTACAGTTTAATTAATCCCTTCTTGTCTTGCACTATTACCATGTGGCAGAGATACGCAGAGTTATCACTTATCCACATGATAGGTGATAGTAATGCATTGATCACTGGAAGTCCAACTGCTGGGACCTGCACTGATCTGTAGAATGATAAGCTTATATGCCAGTTAGAAGGGAACAGCATGTTTGACAACCCCTCCATTAATTTCCTATGAGGATGCTGCACTTGGGTTTTTCTGACAGCTCCAGAGAGAATAAATGGAGTGTCGGTCAGACAGCGTGGACAGCATTTATGCAGAAAAGTCCAGGAGACTGAGGTTCAGAGGACTGTGCAGAGCTGCTGTCAGAAGCTCCTAGAGTTGTGGGTTGCAGTTCTTTCTGAAGTGAAGTTCATCTGTTGACCAGGATATCACCCCGACAACTGGAGAGTAAGGTGAAGCTTTTCTCCTGCTAAGGAGACCAGGGAACCCCTGTAATAGACGACATCCGAGTGGAGGACTGATAACCTTGGGCCTACAGAACTGTGAGTGGCACGGCCTTTGTCTTTGAATGATGAGAAGGAGAGAGGACATATCTGTTTGTGCACATTTGGATTTCCCCACCTGTTTGGTGCCGAAGACCTCGGGAAGCAGATGAGAACGGGATTCTCCACAAACCTGTGATGGACTTTGCCAGGCAGTGCGGTACCTTCGGTGCAGTTATACCTGGGTATACCAAATTGCTTAGAGAATATGCGTATATATTGTGTCTCTGCTTATGTATCGTGTTGTGTTCTAGTTTGTGCAGACAAGTTGTAAGTTGGTGTGATGCCTCAAAGATCCCCCTGCAGCCACACTCATATGATTTACACCTCCTACTGCTGTGCTAGGTGTTCCAGCCTGTAGACTGTTAGGTAAACTTGTTTGTGTCTTCCAGCTGATGTTGCCAACATTCACCTGCAGCCAATGGGAAGACACCACACCCTTCTTATTTCCCCTCCTGTCACATGACCACTGCCAGAGATAGTTCTGTACTCCTGGCTCATGTGCTGTTTGTATTGTGATTCCTGTGCGCTGACCTTTGCTTGTTTTTAACTACCCTCCTGCCTGTCGTTTTTGTACCCTGCTGCCAGTTCCGGATTTGACCTCTGCTTTGTCTCCTCACTATGCCCTTGCCTGCCGATTCTGTTCCTGTTTTGCATCTCCTGGTTTTTGACTACAGCCTGCCACAGGTAGTGATCTCTGCGGTTCTGTGTAATTCCACATCCCTGTATAGGGGTTAAAGGGTTGCAGAGTTCTTGGGGTCCTGCTTTGTGAGCAGCCTTACTCTAGACTCCCCTTACAGCCTGTCTGAGTCTGGGGCTACACTCAGGCATTACAGAAACATAACCTGGGGAACTTTGAGGTGACCACACAGACCAGAGAGTATATCACATTGTACGGTATTACTGTGGTTGTTTGGGGGAAGAGTCTGCATACTGTTGACTATACCTTACTTCCCCTTCCCCAACCCTCTCAGTAAAATTCAGTTGGTTTACTTTCTGCCTGTGTCTGTCTTGTGACTTGCTGGATCCCTATTGGACCTGCTATCATTACAGGAGCGGAAAAAAAAAATCACATCCAATATGGATCAACCGTATAGCATTTGAGTTTTACAAATACATTACTTCTTTTACATAGGAAACTGTATTTGGTTTTGATTAATTTTGATAACTGCTGATGTATGAATACAGATGCCATGCAGATAGTGTAGGGATGACATACAGATGAAAAATTATCCATTTTTTGTGGGTGCAAAATATTTTTTTATATGCTTGTGTGAATTCAGCCCAACAGGAATAATGCATAACAGTTACTTCATTGTAGTGTGGGGCCCTAGTTTGAATTCTGCTTTTGGACCCTGGGGACCCCAGTCTGACACTGCCTGCATACTGTCAGTCTGGTGCTACTCTATGTATAGAAGGAAGAATTCACAATCACATTATAAGTAGAGCAATTTTTTTTCAAAGTCTTTACTAAAACAGAAGGGATTAAAGTTATGCACGATAACCATTAGACAAGGGATCTGTTAAAACATTGTACTACAGATAACCCCTATAGCTCTATAATGCCTTATTTGTATTTTTAACAGTAAATCTAAAATGTGTTTTTTAGCAGTTCTACTTGCTGAAAACAGCTGTCGCGCTATAAATTCTACTGATAACTGTCAGAGATAATGAAACCCAACTCTACAAGTTCTAACAAAGAAAAAAGCTGCAAGACGACATACAAGTGGCTAGGAAAAAATGAGGACATTGTCTCAGTTTAAAATAATCTGACAGTGATAGAAGGATAGATAGATAGTAAATATTTGATACATAACCTGATGTTAGCTATTGCGATTGTGTCATAAAAATATGAGATAAATACATAGATAGCTATATCATGAATAGATAGATATTAGATTCATAAATTGATTTAATGGTAAACTGTCACCAGATTTTTAAACTGTGGTCACCACCAGTAAGCTCTTATATACAGCATTCTAGAACACTGTATATAAAGGCCTACGTTGATCTGCATAACATAAAAACAGCTTTTATTATACTCACCTATGGGGCAGTCTGACCAGATGAGCATCGCTGGTCTTGGTCCAGTGCTTCATCTCTTTGTGCAATTACGATCTCAATAAAATAGGACACCAGTGAAGCCCATCGGACCCAACCATCCTATAGGTGAGTATAATAAAAGCTGTCTTTAATGTTGTAAAAAGCAAAAAAACAGCTCACCTATAGTTCATGCTGTGAAAGTCCGTGGACCATGGAAATCCATGAAGCATCACGTAAAGACATCATGAAAATGCAAAAAAAAAAAAAAATTCCAGCAACTAAAAATTCCAGAAATACCATATTTTCCGGATTCTAAGATGCACTTTATTTCCCCCAAAAGCGGAGCGGAGTCATAGGAGGCAGGGTCACAGGATGTGCTCAGGGGTATTGCGGTGGGCATCGTTGCTCTGTGGGCGGCGGCGGGTGCCATTGATCTACTGGTGGGCTGGCTGTGGGCATGTCACAGGACAGGGTGTCGTGGCAGCGGGTGCATTGAGCTGACTGCGGGCTTCATTGAATCGTCTGTAAGTGACGAGATGGACTTCAAGAAAATGGCTGCGGAGGCAGCAAATTTGCAGATTGACAATATGGACTTCAAGAAAATGACCGTGGAGTCCTATCTGCACATGCGCCGCCTCTGTAGCTATTTTATTGATGTCCATCTCGTCAACTGCGGGCGATTCAATGGAGTCCGTGTGAAGCCCTGGCCGGGCCAGGTTGTCACAAATAGGGCCCCGCATTACACCCTTCCCTCACAGGTAACACACAGCCAACCACAAAACCCTAGTCACCCCCCTCAGGTCTTGATAGACACACCAGGGGGCGGAACCAGGTGGTTGGAAGACGCCCACCGAGGAGTTAAGACAGCCTGGGGCGGGAAAGTAAACAGTTTAGTTTCAGAGTTCAAGTTGGAGAGGTGTGTGGGCTGGAGCTGTGTGCATCTCCAGCAGAGGAGAAAAAGCAAACTGAAGAGGTGCCAGGGTAGGAGACCTGGTACCTCAGGCTAGGAGGCAGATGGCGGTCTCCGTCTGCAGGAGCCGGGAAGATGGCTCGGTGGAACCGAGGTGGATCGGGACAGGGTTGTAGCCCGCCAGTACCAACCCGGGGAACCGACTCGGAAACCGGAGCACAAAAGGGGGTGCTCAGACCCTGAAGCTATGTCCAGAAGCTACTGGGGGCTAGCTAATTAACTGATTGCTGCCGGACTAGAGGTCTTGTCCCACCAAAAGTCCCGACTGAAGGCAACAGCCCAACGAGGGGGATAAGCGGCCACCGCCACGGCTCAGAGATCCCACGGGCCAGCGTCTGCGGGCAAAGGGCTCCTTAGGCAACAACAAGACGGGAGCGGACTCCTGAAGTTGCAAGCACAGGCAGTCCACTATCCAAGACAGAGACCACCAGCCGGGTGGGAGACCAGACTGCAGCCGGCTGCGGGCACCGACCACCATCACCTTGGTTTACCAGAGACTCGTGTGTTTACTAATAGTGAATACAACAGCACCCTCCGGTTGCCATTCTCCCTGCACCGCCAAACACTCCTGACGGGTCCCAGGGCCACCATCCCTGCCCACGGAGGAGTTAACAACTTGCTACCAAACATCTCCCCTGGGTGTCCTGTAACTGCAGCGGTGGTGTCCACCTTCACCACATCCCGTGGGTGGCGTCACGAACTTAACATGGCTCCGGCCGTACATCTACGTCCCCAAACCACAACCCCCCTTTCAGTTGAAGTGACCGCGAGACCCCCGGGTCTGGAGACCCTCGAACCACCCACTGAAGGTCCAGATCCAAGCGGCTCGGCTGCCGAGCACGGGGCGGTACACCCACAGTCAGATCAATAGCCTTCACTGCTGAGACACACGCTGTCCTGTGATCTTGTCACCCCCACAGCCTGCCTGCAGATCAATGGTGCCCACCGCCGTGACACCCCCGCAGGCCACCAACAGATCAATGGCAACCGCCACCGCAACAACCCCAAGCCCACAGTATCGCTCTCCCTTCTGAGCCACAACACCCCCTCCTCTGAGTCCGCACCATCGCTCTGCCTCCTGTAACCTTCCTAAGTACACAAGAGTGAAAGAGGGGAACGCATGGGAAGAACCCAGGGACATGGGTAGAAGAGATGTCTGTAAAACCGCTTACCTGGAGAGGTTAAGCAACCCTGCACAACCTCGATTAAAGCGTTGGTAGTGAAGCTGGGCAGTAACCCAGATACCACTGTGAAATTGCTCTGTACGAGTGATCTGGGCGTGTAGCTTGTAGGGCGGTCATGTGACCGGTCACATGGAATCAACGTCACCGCCGGTCCCAAGCAAAGTTGCCAGTTTCTGACTTGTAAGCAGCTCCTGCCGTGAGTCCCAATATGGGAATGCAGATAATGGCTGAAAAGGTTGCACGGTCCATCGGAGCGCTAAAGGGGAGGAGGATGACTTCTAGCTTTAAAAACTTTATTTTCTTTCATACCACAACGCGTTTTGATTTCAAAACACGTTATGGTATGAAAGAAAATAAAGTTTTTAAAGCTAGAAGTCATCCTCCTCCTCTTTAGCGCTCCGTTGGACCGTGCAACCTTTTCAGCAATCCTGTAACCTTCCTGAGTCGCTCCACCACCGCCGCTCCCCCTCATCTGCATTAGGATTAAGACACACTAGGATTATAAGATGGACCCTCATTTTAACATTAAAAATGATTTTTTCCTATCTTCCTCCTCTAAATTTGGGGTGCGTTTTATAATCCGGTGCATCTTTTAAAACAAAAAATATGGTACTTTATTTGAAAAATGCAATGCAAAAATACATAAGTGCAAATTAAAAGTAACAGCCTTGATAAAGAATAGTCATACATTCTAAATGTGTTGCTTTTAAAATGCACTTCTGAATGTTTTGTAGTGCATAAGAAATTCTGGAATTTTAAGGAGCTGGATTTTTTTTTGCGTATTTTCATGATGTCATCATGTGCTACCAAAAACAATGGCAGCCTTACCCTCTGAATTATTTATTATAGATTGTTTAATACACATCTGAAGCTCATTCTGCCTGTGTAAACAGGGCTATTAAATGACAATCGGCCACTTGTTTACTGATTGGTGGTCGGTCAAATTATAGCCTAACTTAAGGGTGCTTTACACGTTGCGACATCGCTAGTGATTGCGGGCGATGTTGCGTGTAATAGCACCCGCCCCCGTCAGTGGCACGATATGTGTCACTGCGACGTCACTAATCGGCCGGCCAATAGAAGCGGAGGGGCGGAGATGAGCGGGACGTAACATCCCGCCCACCTCCTTCCTTCCGCATTGCCGGTGGAGGCAGGTAAGGAGATGTTCGTCGTTCCTGTGGTGTCACACATAGTGCTGTGTGCGGCCGCAGGAACGACAAACAACATCGTACCTGCTGCAGCAACGATATTAAGGAAATGAGTCAACGAGCAACGATTTTTCATGTTTTTGTGCTTATTGATCACCGCTCATTTGTGTTGCACAATGCGATGTCGGTAACAGCACCAGATGTGCGTCACTAACGACGTGCCTCCGACGATATATCGCTACCGATATCACAGCATGTAAAACACCCTTTACTGCTACAAGATGTCAGGTGTAAATGGACCCTCATGTACCGTAACTATCACATTTCCTCCTATTGCAGTAAGCCCCTCCTGTCTTCAATATCTGCTATATAAACCAATCCTGTTCTCTTATTTGTTGCCTAAGTGTTAGGGGTACTTTGCACGTTGCGACATCGCTACTGCGATCTCGTTGGGGTCAAATTGAAAGTGACGCACATCCGGCGCCGGTAACGACATCGCAACGTGTAAAGCCTAGAAGCACCCATAAACGATCGCAAAAGCGTCGAAAATTGGTGATCTGTTTAGTGTCGGTCATTTCCATAATTTCGCTGCAGCGACAGGTACGATGTTGTTCCTCGTTCCTGCGGCAGCGCACATTGCTGTGTATGAAGCCACAGGAGCGAGGAACATCTCCTTACCTGCGTCCCGCCTGCAATGAGGAAGGAAGGAGGTGGGCGGGATGTTTACGTCCCGCTCATCTCCGCCCCTCCGCTCCTATTGGCCGTCTGCCGTGTGACATCGCTGTGATGCTGCACGACCCGCCCCCTTAGGAAGGAGGCGGGTCACTGGCCAGAGCGACGTCGCAGGGCAGATAAGTGCGTGTGAAGCTGCTGTAGCGATAATGTTCGCTACGGCAGCTATCACAAGAGATCGCAGCTGCAACGGGGGCGGGGACTAGCGCTCTCGGCATCGCTACAATTGGCTAGCGATGATGCAGCGTGCAAAGTACCCCTTAGTTTTGTCAGTTATACCAATGTTATATCAGTATTGATTTCTTGTGTTGAACCTTAGGGGTACTTTACACGCTGCGACATCGCTAGCATTTGCTAGCGTTGTCAAGCGCGATTGCACCCGCTTCTGTCGCACAGCCGATATGTGGTGATTGCTGCCGTAGCGAACATTATCGCTACGGCAGCGTCACACGCACATATCTGCTCTGCGACGTCGCTGTGACCGTTCAGCGTCACAGCGACATCACAGCAGCGTCACTGAACCGCCGCCCAATAGAAAAGGAGGGGAGGAGATGAGCGGCCGGAACATGCCGCCCACCTCCTTCCTTCCTCCCTTTCCGGTGGACGGAGGTAAGGAGATGTTTGTCGTTCCAGCGGCGTCACACATAGCAATGTGTGCTGCCGCAGGAACGACAAACAACATTGTACCTGCAGGAGCACCGATATTATGGAAATGAACGAAGTGTCAATGAGCAACGATTTTGCACATTTTTGCGCTCATTGACTATCGCTCATTTGCTTTACACGCTGCGATGTCGCTACCAGCGCTGGATGTGCGTCACTAATAACGTCACCCCGACGATATATCGGCAGCGATGTCGCAGCGTGTAAAGTACCCGTTTCTGTTTCCTAAACTCTGCCATTACTTTAACCTTTGGATATCTTGCCTGGTATCCATGTTCCCTATTGGTACAGACATCTAGCTCCAATCTACCACACTCAAGTCTTAAGACCACATTCTAGTCTTGTCTTGACGCTTGCATCCAAAGCTGCATTCAGCTGCCAACTCTTGAACATTCTGGGAACCTCAACCTGAGGATTATTCTACAGAAAAGACAAAGCTACACCCTCTTGCTAAGGGCATGGTTCCACTTGCGCATAGCTTCCGATGCGAGAGCATCATAAACCATATGCTAATGACCCTCTGCTGCGAGTGTCAGCCAAGGGGCATGCGACTGGGATATGACCTTGTGATCGGATCACAGGTGCAGAGAGAAGGGAACACTTTCTCACCATCTCCTCCATGGCCTTTCTCTGCGTACATCGCACTGCACTAGGATTACATGCGAGTGCAGTGCAATGTTTCACACGCTACCATAGACTTATCTAGGGGTTCGTGAGCCAAAAATCGCTACCAAAAGCAGCATGCTGAGATTAATTTCTCAGGCCGATATGGCATGAACAATCGATCGCAGATGGACACTACCCTAGTTTTGCACTGGTACAAGTGCAGTCCGATGTACAGTATTATCAGGAACCGTACCCTAAGAGTGATAACCAGGGATCCCGTGGATGGATTACTCACCACAGACTATGTAACACAAACCAGTTGCAATCAAAAAGATCCACTTTTTTGTCAAGAGAAAATATACCACAGAATATAGAGATGCTGTACAGGAGCATCTATCCTTGTAACCAGCCTTGCCCAGTCGATCATTCATTTGAATATAAAGCATATAAAGAAAATATTGTCAAAAAGTTTTCTAGTGGTTCACTGACCAATTTTTTGAGATTCGAGTTAAAAGTTACTTTAGAAATCCTCATTTAGTTGTGATGTTTAAAAACGTCTGTCTAAACTGATGTATTTCTTCCATTGCCATAAATAGAATTTGTGTAAGGCTACTTTCACACTTGCGTTGAACGGTATCCGTTGCATTGCGTTGTGTAACGGATGCAACGGATGTGTTGCATATAGTGACACAACGGATGCAACGGATGCTGCAAAACAACGCAATTCGTTTTGATTTTTTTTTTTTTTTTTTTTCCCGGTTTTACCAGCGGCAGACTATAGTGAACGATCAGCTGATCGTTCCCTGCAGCCGGCCGCTGGGTGATCAGCTGATTGCTCCCAGTAGCCGGCCGCCGGGTGATCAGCTGATCGCTCCCGCCCGCCGGGTGATCAGCTGATCGCTCCCGGCCGCCGGGTGATCAGCTGATCGCTCCCTGCAGCCGGCCGCCGGGTGATCAGCTGATCGCTCCCTGCAGCCGGCCGCCGGGTGATCAGCTGATCGCTGTCACTTGCCGGCGCCCGGGCATGCCGGCGGGCGGGCGCTCAGCTGAGCGCTGTGACTTGCCGGCGGCCGGGCATGCTGGTGGCCGGTCATTCAGCTGAGCGCTGTCGCTTGCCGACGGCCGGGCGCTCAGCTGAACGTTCGGCCACCGCGAGCCAAAATAAAGTTTGATTTAAAAAAAAAAAAAAAAAAAAAAAAAAAAAGAGCATGCGCAGTGAAATCCAGAGGATTCCGCTGCTCAAAATAACGTTACATGCTGCGTTCCTCCCGCTGGGCGGAAGCAACGGAGCGTCGCCCAGCGGAAGCAACGCAGCTCCTTTTGGTACAATCCGTCAACCATACAAGTCTATGGGAAACAGCGGAATCCGTTAACGGAGTCCGCTGTTTCCCAAAAGGGCGGATTGTAACGGAAGGAAAATAACGCAAGTGTGAAAGTACCCTAACCCATCTTCAGCAATTCCTCTAGCCCCATGCTCTTTTACTTGCATGTGGATACTATACCTGGAGTTTGGAAATGTCAGGCATTGCTGTGTTAATTAACAGAGCTGAATCCTGGTGAGCGCAAACAATTTTGAAAATGCTAATATTTACCTAATGACTAAATCAAATCATAATGATGGTCGTTTCACAGTTCTGGAATAGAAAAAAAGAAATAAAGAACAAACTATAGGAAATTAAGCTGGGCTTAAGAATGACTTGTTATAGTCCCATATCATTTTTTGTCTTGAAATAACAGTGGAGAAAACTCCTTAATTGTGTGCTGGATGCATTTTAGTTTTCTTTTTCATTCAGTGTAAAAGATCTGTGATATACAATTTTTTAAACCCATATTTTATGAAACCAGTAAAAATAAATGTTCAGTTGTGAGTTGTGACCTGTATTGTCTATACGAGAATGTGTCTTAAATAATTTCTTATTATAGTGTATATATTGAAGCTGCACATATATGGTATTATTTCTATGTTGGGGGGGGGGGGGTACAACCAGACATAATATGCAATAAATATCTGAAGTAAGAAAGAAACCTATACTGATGTTTGGTTGTTTATAACCACATTTTGAAAATCATAAAAATGTTGTTAACGTAATTGTAAGAGTGGTGGACTAGTGTAGTCCCGTTGCTACTCCTGAAGACACCAATCGCATCATTGTATTATTATGTTGTGTAATGTGAATGATCTCCTGCATTTTTGTGAAGATTGTGCAATGTGAATAGTAATGTAGTGTAATGTGTTCCTGAATAATGTAAGGTATAGTGAGTATTGTACATGGTAATGTGTTGCATAGTACATGGTAAAGGGAACCTTTCAGGTCCAATATGCACCCAGAACTGTTCGCTATTCCCTGCCTAACTGTCCCTATATACACTAGCATAGATAAAGAGATCTTTAGAAAAAGTATTTCTAAAGTCTGTCAGGTGCAATATACAATGAGCAGTTCTGGGGTGTATATTGCTATTCCCTGCCTAACCGTCACTGTATACACTAGCATAGATAAAGAGATCTTTAGAAAAAGTATTTCTAAAGATCTTTTACGGTATGCTCATGAGCGAGGGCACTAGTCCCATGGCCGTTAGTTTCCTGGCCAGTCACCTCCATTAGCATGTTGGTACGTCCCTGTGGGCATGCTATTATGCTAGTAAATACGCAGTGTCACAGGATGATCTCACTCACCTCTCCGCCACCATCGCGTCTGACGCTGGATTTCGGCTCAGTGCGCATGACCCCGGAGTTTGAGTCATGTACACTGTGACGCCCTGGCCTATCAGGTCGTCACAGGGTATTGTGCAATCTGCCCTTATGCTCAGTATCCAATCCTCCTTGGTTACGGATCTTGGTCCTTTGGTGTTGCTAAGAGCTGAGCCAGTCAAAATCTTAGGAACATTTCACACTACACCCACCAGACACACCATTGGGGGGGCCTGAAGGGAATAGGGCCGCCCACTTGGGGGGTTGGAGGGGAAAGTGAAAAAGTGAAAAGACGAGTGTTGTGTTGGAGGTGAAAGGGAGAGGAAGTCAGGAGCAGGGCTCCTTGGGTCTACAAGGTGGCAGACGTTGGTCTGGGCCTGGTAGGAGCTGGAACCCCGATCGCAGAAGATCGTGTCACGGGGCATAGATTGCCGAGGAGGGCAGCCAGCGGCCTTGAGCCAACTCTGGGCAGGGGCCAGGGCATGATGGGGTATGTGGACCCTAGGCCGAGAAGTAGCTTCAAGCGTCCTGGTAATTTACCCGACGGGGGTGAAGTCTTCAAGATTCATCCCTCACCCGCTCCAAAATTGGGGTACTAGTGCAACAAGGGGATAGGACTTTTCCCAAAGTACAGTCCACCAAATCCCAAGCGTGAACCCTGAGAGCAAGCTCACTCCGTTATCCATACGGGTGAGCGTGACCCGATTAGTTTTATACTATAGGGTCCAACAGTGAGAAGATGCCACGGAAAAGGCCACAGGCTAACAAGCAACAAGGTCATGCGTGCAACCACGCGTGCTCCCTCCCTGCTACAGTGGTGCTCAGAATTCTGGTTTACAAGCTGTCAGTGCCTGTATTCTTGGACTGAGTGAGTACACAGAAAACCTCTTCCTTTTCCCAATGGCACCTCATCACTACCACCACCGGGCCCCGGGGCGCAACCCCCTACCCACGGAGGGGTTAAACATCTTGCTGCCATACCACCACCATCGGGCTCCCCAACAGCAGCGTTGGTACTCTATATTACCACACACCGTGGGTGGTGTCACAAACTTCTAACTCCCCTGTACATACTCCCCCTTTACAAACTCGAGTGTCTGCACGAACCCCCGGGTCCGGAGACCCCCTCAAACCACCGCGGTTCCGGATTCGAGCGGCTCGGCCGCTGACACGGGGGCGGTACAGCACTACTTCAGTATGAAGTCAGGACGCGTATACCCGGCTTCATAGTACGCATGATCCAAACTCTGGGGTCATGCGTACTGAGCTGAAAGCCCCGGGAGGATGATGAGGGGAGTAGTAATGGCAGGCGCCGGCAAGGACAGGCGGACACAGTCTCTGCGAGTTCAAGGTTCTCTTTACTTAAGTCCTGGTTTCACCCGGAAGATGCCGGTCACCACCGTGATGGGTCCCAGTCGATCCTGAGCAATTCGAGGTCAGCGCCGGTGTTCCCACTGTGAGTCCTTTCTGGTCGGGTTCCCTCCACTCCCGATGTAGGTGGAATCTGGAATGGGTCACGGGTGTTTCTTGCACCAACTGGCTTTGTTCCCAGTGCTGGAAGAATTTGTACTTATTCAGTCTGCATTAAACAGCTTGTTTTCCCCTATTGAACACTTGTTAGCTAAGCATATTTATTTATCACACTTTACTCATTTCATCTGGAACTTGTGCTTACAGAGGGGACGTTCATAGCCTTATTGTAGGCTCTTTGTCTGTCTGTTTTTTTCTTCATTATTTATTTCTCAGCTTATCCTATTATATTGCTCTTATTGGGCTATCCATTCTTATATTTATATCATCTTATCACGAGCTGGTAGTATCTCAATTGGTGTCATTTTGGTTTCAAAAAGAGCTATTTTTTACAGCGCTCATTAAACTAATGTGAGTATTAATATAAGTACTTATCTAGGTCCCCTATTGCTGTATGTTGATGGATAACTGTATATATCATGTTATTTTGTACCTGCAATTATTTATATCAGGGAATGACTGCAATTCTGTTATGTGTTAGTCTGTCTTGTTAAGCCAGATGGCTTTTTTAATTTCTTTTAATATGTTTTTACTCTACTTGTTATCATGTAATAAAGATTAAATATTTCATTTTTTTGCATACGTTTTTCCTCAGTTTGTTCGTGATATATTTCAGCATGATTTGGGTTGATCCCTTGTAAGTTGGTGGTACCCTCCTTTATACATTCTTCATTAGCTCTTTCCATTGTTTGGTGGCTTTCAACCAACCTCCTCAGGAGTATTAGCACACTTGCAGCATTATGGATTTGGAGGCGAGAGAGCCGGCTTGGTCCAACCAGACATCTGACCTTTTTTGTGTAGGGCAGGATAGCCCCGATAGTAAAGTTACTAATGATGATGGTATTCGTAAACTGTCTAGGGATATTATCATGTTACATAAAGGGGGCTTTACAGGCTGCGACATCCGGCCGCATTAGCGATGCCGTTGCGTGTGACACCTATGAGCGATTTTGCATCGTTGCAAAAACGTGCAAAATCGCTCATCGGTGACATGGGGGTCCATTCTCAAAAATCGTTACTGCAGCAGTAACGAACTTGTTCCTCGTTCCTGCGGCAGCACACATCGTTCCGTGTGACACCGCAGGAACGAGGAACCTCACCTTATTTGCCTCCCGGCCGCTATGCGGAAGGAAGGAGGTGGGCGGGATGTTACGTCCCGCTCATCTCCGCCCCTCCACTTCTATTGGGCGGCGGTTCAGTGACGCAGCTGTGATGTCGCTGTGACGCTGAACGAACCGCCCCCTTAGAAAGGAGGCGGTTCGCCGGTCACAGCGACATCGCCGGGCAGGTAAGTAGTGTGACGGGTCTGGGCAATGTTGTGCGGCACGGGCAGCAATTTGCCCGTGTCGCACAACAGATGGGGCGGGTACCCATGCTAGCGATATCGGTACCGATATCGCAGCATGTAAAGCGGCCTTAAGTCTTTGACTAAAACTTTGTTCAATATAAAGAGCCTATATGAATACAAAAAACTCGGCATTATTGCAAGAGGCTTAAGAGTGCAGATTTTCTAGGGATGGGAGATTGATTCTGTTTTTAGAAGCACTTCGGAGGCTGGTCTATTTAATGTTATTCCTTAATTACTATGTTTTTGGAGCATGATTTTTCACTTCTCAAAAACCTTAGAGATGAAATCAAGATAAGGGAAGCTAAACTGATAATTTTTGACTCACAGAACCTAGTGATACCTTTACAACAGCAACTGAAATAAAAAAAAAAACCTATAAGTTCAAATCACACCCCCATTTGCCCCATTGAATATTAAAGGGTTAGCAAAATAAAAAATATAGACACATTTGGTATCGACGGGTTCAGAAATGCCCCCTTTTTCAAAAAATAAAATAAGTTAATCTAATCGGTAAATGGCGTTACGGCAAAAAAATTCCAAACGCCAAAATTTTGTTTTTTGGCTGTTGCAAATTTTGCGCAAAATGCAATAACAGGCAAGCAAAATGTAGCATCTGCGCAAAAATGGAACCATTAAAAATGACAGCTCGAGACACATAAAATAAGCCGTTACCGAGCACCAGATCCCGAAAAATGAGAACGCTACGTGTGCCATATTTTTTGGACAAACTTCTGAATTTTTTTTAACCCCTTAGATAAAAGTAAACCTATACATGTTTGGTATCTACAAATCCATACCGACCTGAGGCATCACACTGACACATCAGTTTTACCATATATTGAAAACTCTTAATAAAATAACCCCAAAACAATCATGCAATTGCACTTTTTTTTTGCAATTTTTCCACACTTTTTTGTCTGTTTACACTATATGGTAAAACTTATGGTTTCATTTAAAAGTACAACTCATCCCACAAAAAACAAGCGCTTATATTGCAAGACTGATGGAAAAAAAGTTATGGCTCTTGGAAGAAAGGGAGCAAAAAGACCCCCAACAAAAAAAGGAAAATTGTCCAGGCTGAAGGGGTTAATACCTACAAACTCACACACCAAAAAAACAGTGTATGCTTAAAACCATGATATTGCACACAAAAATGATAGGGGCCCAGGGCAAATTCCCTATTTTTTCCCTTAATATCCACGGAGGTTGGCACCCTAATGAAGCAATCTGATGCCCCTGCTCAACAGTGGCTAGCCCTCCAAAACTCTATACTAAGCCACTAATACGTGCTGCTATCCTAAATGGCGAGCATACATACATACACTGTGACAGATCCTATGACGAAGTACCCGCTTTATAATGGTCACATTGCCCCCCATATGGTAAAAATATACCAGATCCTAGAATCATTAATCACCATATTGACCTGTGACATAGTCGGATGAAGACAAATTCAGGAGGATCCCTCCCGAACCTTTAGTACGTGCTTCTAATCTTAACAACGGGCACATACATATAATTAAGCCCCCATCTATGTGGTAATTTCTCTGAACTGATTATACATAGTATCTCTATAACAGATGATACATCCAATTCCCCCGTAGCGATCAGGGACAAAGTAGGTAGAAGATGGCCCACACCATATCCAAACATATTCAACAATGCCCAGACATCGCTGGACACAAGACTCGTAGTCTAATAAGTATAAAGTGGAGTTCAATACTAAAAATGCCCATTCAAATTGTGCTAATAGAAATACATTAGTATCATTATTAAGCCACAAAACAAATAATAAACAGTTACCTAATGGTTAGTACTTAGCTCATATGTTATAGCCAATAACCCGACGCATTTCACAAATTACTCAGAGATTTATCAGTGGTATCCCTTGATGGTGAGAGATGCATGTGGCAGATATGCAGATAAGCACAGCTCATGCAAGCGACCATTCTCCTATACACGTTAGCTCCAGAGACTTACTCACCACTGAACTTCAGGAAAAACACATGGCAAACAAGAGGTAGACACCGCCATCATCAAAACAAACGTGCCTGGTAAAGTTACTGGGAGTAAAAAATCACAGCATACTACATATGGCCTCGTATATCAACAGAGACTCACCAATGCAAGTCTATGGGTGTGAGAAAAAAACTGGACGGTACACGGACCATCCGAATACTGTCCATTTTTTTCTGGATACATTACCACTCTGTAGCACAGAATACTGTAAATGGTAAGCTACTATTATTCTACAGTCATTTATAGGAGCATTTACACTGTCCTATTCTGTCACACTGGGTTCCACCAGGTATAATGGATTGTGGGCACACCGTGAGCATGATATAAAACTATGAATTTTAGGAAATTCAACTCAAACTTGATAATCCGTGGATCGATTGCTCATCTCATCTCTAGTTCATGGTAATAAATGTTTTTAATTAAAAGATGAATCTGCAGAGAATAGAAAAAAATAAGGCATGGGAATGTTCCCCCTTAAAAAACATTGCTTTTAGGTACCATACTGTGGCACCCCATAGAGGCTATCTGGTACAAAGCGGAAGCAAGGCCTAAATGACATACATGTGGGATATCTACATATCTAATCATATGACAGTGACGTAGAATAGGACAGTGTAAATGGTGCTGTAAATGACTGTAGAATATGTATACGTATATAAACAAGAAACTAAGCTAAGAAAATCCATGTATGAAATGTGATGTTACAGTTCTTGCTAAAACTGCCAGTGCTCATCTTATATTCTATTAAATAATTGATTCTTTAGGAATTAAGAAGGTAAATGAAGTGCTTTTATTTTAGCACTACTGATGTTAATAGTAATAATATTCACAGTAAAAAATCATTTTAATACAGAATTATGAATCAAAGAACCACAAATACCCAATAATTGTCACTGTTAGTTAATAGGCTTTGCTGTATATATGCATTAATCAGAAAAAGGTAATACTGAACAGGAAAAGGTAATAGTAATGTTATAATTTGGCAGATACAGGATGCAGTTAACATAACAATAATAAAAATTAAGAATGTGGAAAATAATTCTGGATTTACTTGTTAACCTGTTTAACCTAATATTTATATGCAGCTGTATCTATTGCAGATGTATGATGGTATGGATACCTGGCCGTGGGGGCTCTGCACTCCTACGCCAGAGAGAGTCACTGTGTGTGTGTAGGTCTTTGGGCGGGGTGTCCATCACCCGACAGTCGGTCGCCAGCATAGACACAGTAGACAAACAGGTGACACTGAGGTACTCTTGGCAAACCAAAGTTGTACGGTTTATTTTCCTTATTTCACCGTTGTGACAGACATGGCCTCACTCCTACGGTTCTGCTTTTGTTTTCTCTGGGGTACTCTCTCTCGGCCTATCCCTGCTATCTTGGAACTAGTTCGCAAGTTGCCAGACACCCGTGGCCCCATTCCACCACTGTAATTCTCCCAGCTGTCTGCTTTTGGGCCCCAACAGCTGTCTAGTCAGAAAACCTCCCTGGGCCCAACGAGGTTCCCTAACCAGCTCTTACTTCATGCCGTATCTTTAGTTCACAAACAATTCTACAGAACTGTCCAATTCAGCAGAACTAAACAATTCTGCACCAAATAGCGCAGCTTTCTAACCACCCCCCTGCCCATCTATCTTTCCTCTTCCTATCGTACTCATCTAGTCTCACGCTGCTCCTACCCAACCGCTAGGTGGCGTCGTCTGCTACCTAGTTCCAACTCTGCTACATCGGGGGCCCCCGTGGACTAGTCAGGTCATCACAGGGTACTGCACGCTCTTTATCTCTAGTTTAGGACTCAACCCCTCTTGGTTCTGGGTTCCAAACTTTCAGTACTGCCTCCATCAGCATCCAAAATCCCAATCACACCTTGCACCACATCCTGTCAGGCACACCAGTGGGCTGGTAAGCTGGAATAAGTCCGCCCACCTAGGGGTCAAGCAGGGAGGTGGGAGGTGACAAGTCAGTCGAGTGATAGCCCTCGAGCAGTGAGGGCCACGGGGAAGCTGAGAGTTGGAGCTCCCAGGGGAGAAATAGATTGGGTTGCAGATGGTGGTCTGGACCCGGAGGAGTCGGAGACCCGGTCACGGGATATTGGGACTGGGCGCCTGGCTTAGTCTAGGAGAATGGTCAGCATCAGTACAATAGCCAGTCTGGGACCGAAAGCACGTCGGGGTACTGGACACTAGGTCAGGGAGAGGCTTCATGCAACCCGGCAATTAACCTGCGGAGGACAGGGCCATTATGGACTGTTGCCACGAAGCTCAGAGATCGGGGGCACTAGCGCAACAAAGGGGATAGGGCTTTCTAACCAAAACAGCCCACTGAAATCCCAACCGTGAGCTCCCGAGAGCACAGCTCCTTCACACCAAAAAGTGGGGAGTGGGGCCCGGACAGCTTCAAGCTTACTGGCCACTTGGACTGCTAAAAATCTGTGCACGGAGGCAGGCTCCGGACCATCAGGCAGTACTGCAGGGGACGGAACCCGAACAAGCTCTCCCAAGAGGGCAGCGGCACCCAGAAACTTGGTTTACTACGTTGTCAGCATCTGCTTTCCTCCTGAGTGAGTACCTGAGCATCCCTTGCCCCAGCGAGCCTGCGCTCCCCGGCAATCCATCCCACCATCCAGAGTCCCGGGGCCTTCCCTACCCGTAGAGGGTAACGTCATCTAGCTACCCCCATTCCATCACCCTGTGTACTCCCAACGGCAGCGGCAGTACTCCCTATTACCGCACACCATGGGTAGCATCACAAACTATCTAATACTCCCCTGTAAATAGACCCCCCATCATGCTTTAGAGTGTCTCCGCGCCCTTGGGTCCGGAGACCCTTGAGCAACGAGCAGTGACACCCGGATCCGAGCGGTTCGACCGCTATTGGGGCAGTACAGTAACTCTACTGCATAAATTAGCAGCGTATGTGGTACCTAAAACACATTACTTTGAATACACAGACAATTAACATAAAGAGTAGAGGGGGAGGTCGACCACCTCCTACATGTTTCCCCACATAAATTCAGTCATCCTAACCATAGCCACCTTATAAGACAGTAAAACAGATAAAACATCAGTATAATAATTGTCATACATAATTCAAAGGTCAAATTTCGTATGGCCCTATGGCCAAAGTCCACTTTACCCATCTGGGAACCGGACAAAGGTAAAAAGCATTTAAAACAAGTCACCCATGGCAACAGTCCTTTTTCTTGCCAACAGCAGTATCATCCATGCGCTTGCCCATTTCTTGCAGGGTGTACAACAGTCCCGATTACCTTCTCAGGGTCCACTAGTTCTTGCCCCTCCTCTCCTCCCTGCGGATGTAAGTCCCTGCTGTACAACAGTGCACCAGAGCATTGGGATCAGGTGAAGTTTCATGGGGCCAAGTTCTTGAGGGCGAGGGCAAGGTCTTTGAAACAAAAGTGCAATATTCTTGGGGCAGTGGCGAGGTTCATGGGGGCCAGGGTGGTGTAAACTGTGCAGGTGTGAGCAGGTTTGTCACCTGCTCAAGATTTCCGCATTCGACCAGATGGGAGTGCAAAAAAGCGCAAAACAACTGGGAGAGGGGTAAAACATAACAAAAACTTTGGTCACTGAAATCCAACTTTATGGGTAGAGTCTCCTGACTCGCCATCTCATGGACTGCAGAGCAGTACCACATGTGCAACAAGCATAACTAAGGGTGTAGTCAAACAATGGTAATACATCCTGCTGCACAGCTTACGGCCATCCTTCTATTTCTCCTTGACCATCGCTTGGGTCATCCGAGCACAGTGAAAGTGGTGTTCTTGACCCTCATATGTGAACTTGGCTCTTAGGATGTGGGAAACAGGTGCCCTGGGGGTCCTGCAATTTTATAAATGCCACCTAGAGCCCCTGTAAGAAGGGGTAGTCAGCTCAAAGCAGATGGCCACACTCCAGGTTGGTCCTCTCAACAAAGACCCAGTCCTGAATGTCAGCCTCCATGATGAACCTGCGCCCACGCCACCGATCAAACTAGGCCACCTCCCCACTGGTATCTGGCCATGGATGACTGGTCCAGATCCATGACTCACTCGTCCCAGGCCCACCGATACTTTGCTTCTGTGAGGGTATGATCCACCAGATCCCTGACTAGCTGTTGCACCTGAGCTCTGGGTCGCAATCTTCATGCCTAGCTGACTCTCTGACAGTGACATCTTCCAATGGCTGAGCCTCTGCCATCATCCTACCCATGTATTTCAGTGCTTGTTCTTGCAATGGCACTGTCCTTGTACAGTTGGGGGAGTATCCCTTTTTTGGACCACACCCTCCAGGGTGGGGCCTTTTCTGGTTCCTCCCCAAGTTTCTTCAGGGCCGCCACTCATTTCCATCAGCTTCTTGGAAAGGGCGGTCCCTATCTCTCTGGTGCGGTTGCATGGATAACAAACTTTTGTTACGGAGGCCTGAGCTACACCCTATCAAGTGTGCACACCGGTGAAGACTCACTGTCCAGTTGAGTGGGGGGGACAGATCCATTACCAGGAGAATGGTTCTGTGATGCTTGACAGTGTGCACTTCTCCTTGCAGGGCAGATGAAACACTTCCTCTTCCTCATATTTGCCAACCTCAGGAACATCTCAGTCTTCACAAACCGCCACTCTTGGATAGAATAAAGACAGCGTCCTTTTTCTCTCACTTTGTTCAGGCGACTCGACTGTTCCAGTTCACGACTAAACTCTTCTCTCGCTCTTTTTCTGTTTTCTGCAATTTTTGGGGCCGGGTTAGTCCAATTTCACGGTTCAGAGGGGATGCACCGGCCAGGACAGCCAATCCAAAACATACCGAAAAGAGGGGCGTTCTTCTCTTAAAGTCATAGAGCTCTAACAGGTTCTTAGGGGCAATACCCCTATGCAGAGACAAGTTCTATACCATTAGCTAACCAATCAATTTAGCTGATGCAAAGACTTCACCATTTGAAACGCACTAAACTGATGCTGGGTGTAAGCTTCACAGCTTCAGTGAAGTATAGTGCGCATGACTGGAAGTGCTGGGGACTCCGGATCATGCCCAGTGCGCATCCATCTGCCTCCAGAGTGAGGTATGTGCGCTTCGCTGCCCATTCATTAGCATGTTAGTACGCCCACAGGGGCGTGCTAGCATGCTATGTGGGCCGACCAGCCAAGGGATGTGACTCCCTTGTAACTACTCGTGGGCCTCTTTAGCATATAAGAAACTATATTTATAAATACTTTTTCTAAAGATTTATTTATCTATGCTAGTGTATACAGGGACTGTTAGGCAGGAATCACTAATATGCACCCAGAACTGCTTGTGGTTCTGGGTGCATATTGCACCTGACAGGTTCCCTTTAACATTTCTGGGATCCAAGAGTTTCAGTGCACATGTGCGACTTGGTTAAGCCAAAAAAAACCCTGATTCTCCAAATAGACCATAGCAAGTGAGAATGGTTCCAGCTGCTATAACTACACGAAACACAGGCAAAAGAATACAGCAGCATTCTGTAAGTGCTAATATAGCACCCAGGGATATGGGGTACTCGGTTCCAGGCAGTCTCTATTGGGAATGTCACGGTGGTGGCCGTTACCTGGTTCCGTGCTCTGGGCCCTTTTTGTAATGGGGATATTCACAGGGGAGAATATGATAATGTTCACTTGTGATGCCACTTGCGGTGTTGCGGCTAAGTACAGGGAGCTGCCGCTGCAGAATATTTCTACTGGGGCTGATGATATTTGCAGCGAGAATGGTAGACCCTCCGCAAGTAGTGTTTTGCACCAGAGGGTGTTTGGTGCAGTGGGCTTCGGAAGAAGGGAGTCCACACAGATGTTCAGTGCAACTGGTTTACTCACTGCTGGTAGATGTTGTCTGGTTGCCCGAGGCCAGCTGGTTTCGCCTCCAGGTCCCCTTTGTCCCAGTGCCAGTCTGGTTCTCTGATACCTTCTTCCCCTGCACCTGTTTCTGGTAAGTGGGTCCACGTGGTATAGAACATCTGGGGGTCCCCGTTCTGTTGTTTGTCCACTTCTGTCCACCTGACGGTAGCGTGAACCCTGTAGGGTTGGAGTCTCTGGTCCTGTCCCCGGTTCTCCCTTTGCTACTGAGTCTTCGGATTTTTTAGGGTCAGCAAGGTCCTTGATGGTCCCCTTGCTGTGCAGGTGTTAACAGGTCGGCTTGAAGCTCTTTCCTGTCCTAGGGTCCTGTACACTGTCGGTGCATAGTTCCAGGAGTACTCCACTGTACTCCACCGGCAACCACTTCTCCTGGGTACCAGGTCACCGTCAACCCAAGTCAGGATGTCACTTTGCTTCCACCTTCACACTCCTACAGTCAACTCTCAACTGACTACTCTCCACAGTCTGCCCCTCCCACCAGGTCAACTAGTGGACTGGATTGGCTCCACCTTTAGGCGGCCATCCATTGGTCCCACCCTAGCTGGGTACCATTGTATGGGGGATTGTTGGGGAAAACTGAGATTGCCTGGGTTTTTGGTGCCGCCGGCACTGGTGTTCTGGGTCCCTAAGGGGGTAGGCCCTGCATCCTTGTGGGGATGCAGAACCTTGTAGCACCCTGATGGTTTCAGGGGCACTACACTAAGATATATACAAACATAAATGGCGAACCCTCATGTCATGGTGGGTTAAATGCCGCTGTCAGAATTTGACAGCGGGATTTAACAGATCAACAATTACAGGAGAAGAGATTGTTATAGACATGTCCTGGCTGTAATACACAGCCAATACCTGCCAAGTATGCTGTGGGCTCACCCCATCAACCCACACCATACATCTGCTTTCGGCTTGTGCCATAAACATACTGAAAATGTTGTGAGGGGGGTTAAAGCTACCTATTTTAGTTTATATATTATAGGAGAGAGAAAGAGCCATGTGAAGGCTTGTTTTTTTTGCAGAAAAATTTGTGGTGTTACATGATACCATTTATTTTAACATATAATGTACTGAAAAGCTGGAAAAGTGAGGTGAAATGGTGAAAAAAGTTATTTTGCCATTACATCTAGGTTTTGTTTTTCTGACGTTCATTGCATAGTAGCATAGATTGTTTTTTATATTTAAAAAAATAAAGAGCATGTAGTATGTTTCATCATTTTCTAAGACCTGTGACTAATTCATTTTTCCATCAGTTGAGCAGTAAGGGCTTGGTTTTTGTGTGGTGAGCTGTACTTTTTAGTGTTATCATTTTGAGATACATACATTTTAATTGCTTTTCATTACCTTTTTTGAGACGGTACAGTGATAAAAAAAAAATGATAATTGTGCTTTTTCAATAATTTTTTAGAGTATGCATTAGCTCAGACCAGTACTGGCTATCTGACCCTCTGAACAGATTCCAGGTGGGCTTTTTCTCTAAAAGTGTGGCATAAAAATTCACAGAGTTCACCTGAGGTGAGTTCACTATGTTTATTGAGTTCACCTGAGGTCAAAGCTGCGGTAATATGGAAACTGACAGCTGTGACCTTAGGTGAACGCACTGACATCACTGCTCAGAGCTGCGGCTCCATCTGTGTATGCCGGATGCCACAGTGCTCGGTCACATTTTCTAATTTGACCGCGCACAGTAACCTCAGGATGTAGCAAGAGCTGGGATCATCGTGGGAGTTAGTGTGGATTACGTCGGACCTGCAGGGGTCTTTTGTGGGTTAATACATTGGAGAGAGTTTTATTTGTTTTCTTCTATAAATAATTAAATTTTCTCTCTGTTTTGTGTTCATTTATTTTTACTTCCATGACTAGTAATAGGGGATCTCATAGACCCCTACCCATTACTAATCCAGGGTTCGTGGCTCCAGTGATTTATTGACAAATCACAGCTGTCATTCAACCCTTACAATAATAATAATAATAATAATAATCTTTATTTCTATAGCGCCAACATATTCCACAGCGCTTTACAATTCAGGAGGATCATATACAAACAAGTAACAGTTATAGAAATACAATATTTAGAGGAAAAAAAAGAAAAAACACAACCCTGCTTGTGAGAGCTTACAATCTACAATGAGATGGGGGGGAGAGGCAAGGTTCAAGTGTTTATTTACAATGACAATCCAGCCATCTCACGGAAATGGGGGATAGATAATGGTTTCCTGGACCAGTGGGCCAGAGCCTTGAGATGCCTTTGGGTGCCATGGAGTTTGATGTGGAGTTATGTTGTGAGAAGTTGTAGAGGGACTATGTGAATCGAATCTGATTAGGGACTGTGATAGGCCGCCCTAAAAAGATGCGTCTTTAGGGTGCGTCTGAAGCTGAGTAAGTTGGGATTTGTCCTAACTTCTTGGGGTAGATCGTTCAGGAGGGTTGGTGCAGCTCAGAAGAAGTCTTGGATCCGGGAGTGGGAGGTTCGAATTAGTGTGGATGTTAGTCGAAAGTCGCTTGCAGAGCGTAGAGAACTGGTGGGGTGATAGACAGAGAGGAGGGTGGAGATGTAGGGGGGTGCCGCACTGTGGAGAGCTTTTTGGGTGAGAACAAGCAGTTTGAATTGGATCCTGTGATATATGGGCAGCCAGTGAAATGACTGGCACAGAGCAGAGGCATTCGAGTAGCGGTTAGCCAGATAGGTGACCCTGGCTGCTGCATTAAGGATGGACTGTAGAGGAGAGAGTCTAGTTAGGGGGAGACCAATTAATAGAGAGTTACAGTAGTCAAGGCGAGAGTGGATCAGGGCCACGGTGAGGGTTTTTGTCATTTCCATAGTGAGAAAGGGGCGGATTCTAAAGATGTTCTTGAGGTGCAAGCGGCAGGATCGGGCAAGAGATTGTATGTGGGAGGTGAAGGAGAGATCAGTATCAAGTATAACACCCAGACAGCGGGCCTGCTGCCTAGGACTTATTGGTGTGCCACACACAGAGAGGGAGATGTCAGGTTTAGGAAAGTTGGAGGATGGAGGAAAAAGAATAAGTTTTTTGGAAAGGTTAAGTTTCAGATAGAGAGCAGACATGATGTTGCAAACTGCAGTCAGGCAGTCACTTGTGATCTGTAGTACAGCGGGGGTGAGCTCAGGGGATGAGGTGTATAGCTGTATGTCATCAGCATAAAGATGGTACTGAAAGCCAAATCTGCTGATGGTCTGTCCAATTGGGGCAGTGTAGACGGAGAAAAGAAGAGGGCCAAGGACTGAACCTTGAGGGACCCCAACAGTGAGAGGGAGAGGAGAAGATGTGGAGCCAGAAAATGATACACTGAATGAATGGCCAGAAAGATAGGAAGAGAACCAGGAGAGCACAGTGTCCTTTAGGCCGATAGAATGGAGCATAGAGAGAAGGAGACTGTGGTCAACAGTGTCGAAGGCAGCAGAAAGGTTAAGAAGAATAAGCAGAGAGTGGTCACCGTTACGTTTTGCTGTCAGTAGGTCATTGGTCACTTTGACAAGGGCAGTTTCTGTTGAGTGTAAAGGGCGGAAGCCAGACTGTAAAGGATCTAGAAGAGAGTGAATGGAAAGGTAGCGGGTGAGGCGAGAGTAGACCAGGCGCTCCAAGAGTTTGGAGATGAAGGGGAGATTGGAGACTGGTCTGTAGTTGCTTATATTACACTGATTGCCACTGCTCCTGGGCAATTGAAATGAGAGAGGTAAGCGCCAGGATTTGCGCATCTAATGGAGGCTGTGGGCTGCTACTTTTAGGTTGGGGCAGGCTCAGTAATCATGGCCCAAGAATACCAGCCCCCAGCTGTCTGCTATATCTTGGCAGGGTATCAAAATTGGGCAGGGGGACCGCATGCCATTTTTTTAACAATTTATTTAAATAATTTTATAAACGCTAAATGAGTCTCTTGCATTTTGATACACAGCCAAGATAATGCACACAGCTGGGGGCTGCAGACTCCAGCTGTCTGCTTTATCTGCACTGGGTATAAAAATATGGGAGATCGCACACCATTTATCTAATGGATCTGCCACTTCTGAGGCAGCATGGGCTGGTATTTTCAGGATGGTAATTGCCAAATTACCATGGGCCCTCCCAACCTGATACCAGCCCCCTGCCGTCTGCTTTACCATGGATGGTAATCAAGAATAGGGCAGAGCCCACATTATTTTTTTACATTATTTATTTCATTAATTTTCAAAAATGGCATAGGATGACCTCTATTTTTTATAATAAGCCAAGGTAAAACAAACAGCTGAAGGTTGCAGCCAGCAGCTGCTGTTTTACCCTTGCTGGTTTACAAAAATAGGTGAGATCACATGTTCGTTTTTTTGTTTTTTTTTTAATTTATTTTCTATCTTCATTTGTTTTCATGAACATTTTCCCGGATTTTGCTTCCTTTTGCAGCCCCTAGCTTTTAGTATGACCATTTCACAGCACAAAGTTCAGATCTCCGATGATTTATATGGAGTTCGCCATCTGGCATAAAGTTCAGGTCAAGTCCAGGTCCTAAACTGAACTGTTATATAAAACCCAGCCAAACCCAGTGGGCCCAAACTCCCACAGATCTGTTCATCTCTACTGTTGGGCTCCGAAAACTCCGGGGAAAGTACCGTATTTTTCGGACTATAAGACGCACCAGACCACAAGACGCACCCTGGTTTTAGAGGGGAAAAAAGGAAAATATAATTTTAAGCAAAAAATGTGGTCATGACACACTGTTATGGGATGGGGATCTGCTGCTGACACTGTTATGGGGGGTAGTGTCCCCAAATTCTCTACTAAGGTACCCCATCCTGGTAATGATCCTCCTGCCTTGTATATATAGTTTATGTCCCTCATCATGGTATAGCCCACATCCTGCTATATACCGTCATCCTGGCATATGGCCGCATCCTGCTATATACCCCATCCTGGCATATGTCCCCATCCTGCTATATATTCCCACCCTGCTATATGCCCCCATCCTGATATATGCCCCCATCCTGCTATATACCCCATGCTGGTGCATGGCCCCATCCTGCTATATACCCTTATCCTGCTATATACCCTCATCCTGCTATATACCTCCATCCTGCTATATACCCCCCATCCTGCTATATACCCCCATTCTGGTAATATACCCCCATCCTGCTAATATACTCCCATCCTGCTAATATACCCCCATCCTGGCATATGCTCCCATCCTGGCATATGCCCCCATCCTGCTATATGCCCCCATCCTGCTTATATACCCCCAACCTGCTCATATACCCCCATCCTGCTCATAATATACCCTATCCTGCTATATATCCCCATCCTGCTATATGCCCTCATCCTGAGATATATCCCCATCCTGCTATATACCCCCATCCTGCTATATACCCTCATCCTGCTATATACCCCCATCCTGGTGTATGGCCACATCCTGTGGCACATAAAAAAAATAAACGTTTATATTCACCTTTCCTCACTAACTGCAGCATCGCTCCTCCTCCGTCTGTGTCAGCAGCAGTGCCGCTGAGTGGAGCCCGCCACGATCCCTGCAGCATCACAATGTCCTCCTGTCTGTGCCGGCTACGGCTGCGTGTGGACACATGCGCACAGCGATGACATCATCACTGTGCGCACCGCCAGTCTCCACATAGACGCCGCCGGCATAGACAGGAGGATATCGTGGTGCTGCAGGGATCGTGGCTGGCGAGTGTACTGATTCACTGTACCCAGCGCTGATGATGATGCTCGGGGCGCAGTGAATAGAGCCACACATGATCACTCCAGGCTGTAGTTGCCAGGGGTGATCATGCGGGCCGGCTGTTTACTGTGTGCGCAACCCCCACCCATGATGAGCGTGCATATTAAATGAGCGGGTCCACTTTGTCACGGCAGATGCTGCCACAGTCTACTCGTGCCGCCGATGACCCACTCCACCGCAGCACCCTCATTCCCCGCAGCCACATTCAGACTATAAGATGCACCCCCCCACTTTCCCCCAACATTTGAGGGAAAAAAAGTGCGTCTTATAGTCCGAAAAATACGGTATAACGCTATGTGTGCACTATGATGTTTTTGCACTTCTCCAAAAGGCTGCGTTTTTGTCTGGAAAAAACGCACAAAAACGCACCCACGGCAAAAATGCAGCGGTGAAAACGCACGCGTTTTACCGTGTTTTGGTGCGTTTTTGGCTGCGTTTTGCTGCGTTTTTGATCACTGCGTTTTGCTGCGTTTTTCCAATGCATTGCATGGGTGAAAAACCCAGTAAAACACAGGAAAAAATTGACATGTCCATTTTTTTTTAGCTCAAAAACGCAGCTAAAAAAAAAAGTTGTGTGCGGATAGCAAAAATGAAAAGTCATAGACTTTGCTGGGGAAACAAAGTCATGCAGTTTTGAGTCCAAAAACGTGCAAAAACGCAGCAAAAAACGCTTAATGCATATATAGCCTAAAGGCCGCTTTACACGCTGCGATCTACCCGCCCCAATCGGTTGTGCATCACGGGCAAATCGCTGCCCGTGGCGCACAACATCGCTCAGACCCATCACACTACTTACCTGCCTAGCGACGTCGCTGTGACCTGCGAACCGCCTCCTTTCTAAGGAAGGCGGTTCGTTCAGTGTCAGTGACGTCACTAAATGGCCGCCCAATAGAAGCGGAGGGGCGGAGATGAGTGGGACGTAACATCCCGCCCACCTCCTTCCTTTCTCATTGTCGAGGGACGCAGGTAAGGTAATGTTCCTCGCTCCTGCGGTGTCACACATAGCGATGTGTGCTGCCGCAGGAACAACGAACAACATCATACCTGCAGCTGCAACGATATTTGGGAATAGGTGAGCATGTCAACGATAAACGATTTTGCACGATTTTGCGACCTTTTTTGAAAGCATCGACATCGCTAACGAGGGCAGATGTGCGTCACGAATTCCGTGATCCCAACGATATTGCTTTAGCGATGTCGCTACGTGTAAAGCGGCCTTTAGTGTTGAGATTCAAACTTCCAATCCTTTTATTCTCCATGAAATGACTCCTCCTTTGGTAGTTTTCTTCTTTCTCCTCATAGAAAACATATGAACTCTCTGCCAAGCTGTGTGTTTATGTATTTTATATTATACAAAATCCTCAGATTAATGGGAATCTGTGTCCAGGTTTTGCCACCTAATCAGAGAGCAGCATAGCATAGAGGCAGAGACCATGAATACAGTGATGTGTCACATACTGGGCTCTTTGCTGTAGTTTTTATAAATAGCAGTTTTCTCAGCAGGGGATTACCACTAGATGACCTGCTGTTATGTTCCATATTCATGAGCTTTTTTATATCCCCACCCCCACCACTGATTGGCAGCTTTATGCCTATGTACAGTGAATACAGAAAGCTGCTAATTGGTGGTGGTGAGGAGTTATACGCAGCTTAGCATTCAGAGATCTGGTATATCTACAGTAGAGAAAACAAGTATTTTATCAAAACTGCAGCAAGCAGCCTAGTAAGTGAAAACATCACTGGAATCTGGGTCTCTGCCCCTTCATCATGGTGCTCTCAAATGTTTGAGCAAAAACCTGCTGAATGATTCCATTTAAAATATATCACTGAAATATGATATATCAGTTTCCTATAGAGGGTTTTCACCACTTAGGAAAGCCCTCCATGAGCCGCAATGGAGAGCCATCCTGTATGAGCAGATCACAATATGGCATTGATTAGCTGTCCATGTATGACATGAACACCTCTTTCTAGTAATCTAATGGAGACCCTCATCTAAGTAAAGGAATGTGATGGAGTAGTATATATGCGATTGTTTTTTGCATCCAATAAAAATCCTGGAGTTTTTTATTACAGGTGAAGGGATATTTAAACTCCACTTGTGTCATTGTTGCTTCACTGCAGTTTGTATTCTGTAAATGTGACATACACCGTGAGAAATCCATAGTTTAATAAACATATTACACATTCACTTCATAGTAGGTGGGCCTGTGTGCAGGATGTTAGAGGGGCAAACTGGGCAATTGCCCAGGGCTCCTACTCCTTTGGCAGCTCACAGGGTCTACAGCAGAAGTCACACTAATAATGACATTAAAGCAATAAAAAATACACATATGGTAACGCTGTGTTCGTAAAAGTCTGATCTAATAAAATATAAAGTAAATCAATCCAATCGGGAAACCGTGTAACAAGAAAAAGCTCAAAACTCCAGAATTAGTTTTTTTGGGCCCCCATTACATTGCATTAAAATACAATAACAGGAGATCCAAACATTGTAGCTATCCCAAAATGGTATCCCTAAGAACATCAGCTCAGGGGAAAATAAAATTTCAAAAAGTCCAAATTTTTTTTTTTTACAAATTTCAGAATTTATTTACACTCTTTAAATATAAAAAAAACTATACATGTTTGGTATCTACAGACTTAGGCTATGTGCGCACGTTGCGTACAAGCCCTGCAGAAATTTCTGCAGCGATCTGAAGAGCACATGTGCGCTTTAGATCGCTGCAGAAATGTCCGTAGTGAGTGCCGATTCCATGCGCTCTGCCTGCAGCTCCTGCCATAGACAGAGCAGGAGCTGCCGGCAAAGCGCAGGAAAGAAGTGACATGTCACTTCTTTTTGCGCAGCGCTTCGGCAGTAGCCGAAGCGCTGCGCTCTTAGACGCCACGTGCGCATGGCCCCTGCACAATCTCCATAGACTGTGCAGGGGCCGCAGGACGCATGCAGTTACGCTGCGCTACAAAGCGCAGCGTAACTGCATGTTTTTACGCAACGTGCGCACATAGCCTTATACTTACCTGGAGACTAATATTGCAAGGTCAGTTTTACCATAAAGTTAACATGGTAAATAAAAAACTAAAAAGAAAAATCTATGGAATTGTAAATTGATTTTTTTTGCAATTTCAACACATTTGGAAATTATTTTCCCCTTTTCCACTACACTCTGGGGTAGACTGAATGGTTTCATGCAAAAGTCCAACTTGTCCCACAAAAAGCAAGCCCACAAAAATAAAAAAAAGTTGTGGCTATTAGAAGAAGGATAGGAAAAAACAAAAATGAAAGAATAGAAATTGCTGTAATAGCAGCAGGCTTCATTCTTTGGATGTTCATGATGGATTTACTAACAAACAAAAAAAAATAATGATATCCATACAATGTAATTAGGGTTGGGGTACCGACTTAATTTCTAAACAGTTATCAGGCAGGCAGAACTTACAAGGTATTAGGTGCAACATTTCCACTAGTGACCACCCTAGTGACCCCATAACAACGCAATGCAGACAGTGTTGACATTGGGATTTTGGAAATATCAGGATGGTGCTTAATCATTCAAATGTAACTTTTTTTGTGAAAAATTAGACTTTAATATAAAGTATATAGGAACTCTTTGTTAAAAAATACATTTAAGTAGATGATCCTTTGAAAACATCCTTTTTATTATCTCTCGAATTTGTAAAACTTATTTTATTAAACATTTTTAGGAGTCCTGTGTCCAGAATCCTTATCCCTTGGTCAGAGTATAAGGGATTGCAAATCGCTTCTCTCCCTGGAAGATCCGTCAGCCAAAAGAGGTTAATGGAAATGTGTGTGGACCTGTCTGCATGTCTCTGTGTATGTGGTTGAGCCTAGAATGTATGTATTCTTGGTGGTAAATATATATATACAGTTGGGGGGGGGAGTATTTGATTGAATTCTCATTTTGCAAGTTTTTCACCTACAAAGAATGGAGGGGTCTGTAATTTTTATAGTACATACACTTAATCTGTGACAGATAGGAAAAAAATATCCAGAAAATCACATTAGATGATTTTTAATTCATTATTTAGCCTCTTATTGCATGAAATAAGTATTTGATACAATTGAAAAAACAAACTTAATATTTGGTGCAGAAACCTTTGTTTGCAATTACAGAGGTCAGACATCTCCTGTGGTTCTTGACCAGGTTTGCTCACACTGCAGCAGGGATTTTGACCCACTCCTCTATACAGATCTTCTCCAGATCTTCCAAATTTCTTGGTAGTAACTGGGCAACATTGAGTTTCAGCTCCTTCCAAAGATTTTCTATTGGGTTCAGGTCTGGAGACTGGCTAGGCCACTCCAGGACCTTGAAATGCTTTTAATAGAGCCATTCCTTAGTTGCCCTGGCTGTGTGTTTAAGGTCATTGTCCTGCTGGAAGACCTAGCCACGACCCATATTCAATGCCCTTACTGAGGGAAGGAGGTTGTTGGCCAAAATCTCTCAATACATGACCCCATCCATCTGTTGCGCCCCGGACCTGGTCAGGCGCCACTGAGTACTGCACCCAGGCTGGGTGAGTGCAAACAGGTAATCCTAAAGGCTGAATAGGGTGTGTACGCACAGACACAGAGTGACCAGGTCTCACACACATCTTAGAGGGGACCCCTGGGCAGACCCAGGAGGGGGCGTGGCCTTGACATCTCAGCTAGTGGTGCGGTGGAGAAGCTGGAAACGAGTTATGCAGTGGCAGTCAGAGAAAGAGGAGCTGGAGGTAGCCGAGTCTGAAGTGGAGACGCAGCAGTACAGACACGCTAGTCAGACCCTGCAAGTGTAGTGGCTGTTGGTGGGGGAGAACGGTCACCAGAAGTTGGACAGAAAGACACTGAGGAAGAGCAGTCAGCTGGTCGTGTACAGAGACTTCTGGAGTGCTAGGCACGCACGGGGAACAGGTCTCTAGAGCCAGACATCCATTTAGTGGTCTGCTAAACCTGCCGGTGGGGTGGACAACAAGTCCCACACCAACTAACACAGAGTCCGAGCATCAGCAGCAATGAGGGGGCCCATAAGGAGGATTGAGCCTGAAGCTATCCACTTGGTCCACGCTGCCAGCAAACGAGCCAGAAAGAGGAGAAAAGGCAGCTGCGACTTCCCTTGATGAATCCTACGGTACTTTAAGTCAGGGGTTGTCCGAAACAATAAGTGCTAGGAAGGCGAGCCAGCAGTCACCCCTATACCAGCCTGCAGGATACCTGGTTCTCTCTTGGTGTATCTCAGCATTGCCCGGGTGCCACTTGAAGCACTTGAAAGTGAGTAAAAACCAGTTGCAAGACACTTTTGGACTGAGACTGAGTTCTTCTGTGACCTGTTGTTCCACACACATACACTCGAGCCCCTGGGGCCAGCCTCACTCTCGGTTAACCATACCTCCAGACTGCAGACACCATCAGCCCCAGACGCTCGTTAAACTGCAGTGGCGGTCACCTTTCATCCTGACCGCAAAACCGAGAGTGACGTCCCTAAAGAGAAGTCCCCGCAGTGTCCTAGAGGCGACCGCTGCAACACTGTGGTGGGCGACTCATCTGGCGTCACGAACAGGATAAGGACTAGACCTGTTAAGACAGGTGACCGTACGCCTTGGAGGTCCGATCAGAAAATTTGGACCGCCGACATATTGACACTGCAAAAGCGCGCAAAGTTGAAGATTGCAGCCCACGCAGAAAGAAAGTGCCACCCACGAAGAGGTGTGGATATAGTAAAATCCCTGGAGCGCTCTGGCCCCGCGAGAGAAATAGATGAGGGCGGACCTGCCCCTGGGCTGGAGGGACGTCCCGGTGCTGTGGGAAGAACAATGCGAGAAACAAAACTTAGAGAGAAGTGTGAGCAGTCGGAAGAGAACCTGTTAAACCAGCAAGAGAGTCAGGATGGCGTCCGCGGAAGGTGAGCGCGAGGAGCTGGGTTGGACAAGGCCGTTGACTGCTGCTGAGCTGGAGTCTGAGGTTGAGAAAAAAGCTGACAGTATGGAGGAGCGGAGCCAGCAAGAGATAGCCGCGTGGAAGAGAGAAATAATATCGGCAATAAGGAATCTGCAGATGTCGGTGCAGGGAGGCCCGCGTCGAGGTGCCGCCCCTGCCTAACTGAAGTCGTCGCGGGTGACAGCGACCCGGCCGCGGGATGTCTCCAGCCGGAGCCTCAGTGAGTCTCACACTGCCCCTGTATGATCGGGTGTGCTGACCCCGCCGGCGTTGTCACCCGAGGCCGCAGCACCGCCCGCCCCGACCAGACCAGACTAGGCCGTAACGCCTCTGATCCCGGCCAGACCAGACCAGGCCGCAACGCCTCCTGTCCTGGTTGCCCGACCAGAGGTGGTCACCGTGCCCCAGCCGCCAACTGAAGTACCGGGTCCTGTGCCCCCGCCTGGAGAAGACCCAGTCTTCCTGCAGCTGAAGAAGGAATTGAGTACTCAGTTCCCCGTACACCTGGTGGAGACGTACTTGATCCCAAAGCCACCATCCAGACCTGAAGTGGTACAAGTGTCCTCTATGTCAGAGAGGGGTCCACCATCCTGGCCAGTTGATGAAATCTCATCCCCGGAGCCGCTGCCAGAGCAATTGGAGGAGTATACAGCACCTCTAAGGAGGAGGGGAAGCATGGAGGCTGAGCCGACGATTGCCAAACGACCGGAGGAGGTCGTAGCATTCCCTGCTGAGGAAGAAGAGCTGGCTGCCTATATGCCCAGTATGTATGTGACCTGGTAGCCTGCAGACGACCAGGTGATGGTGATGAGGAGATGAGCGCGCAGAGGACAGCGCCGCGTGAGGGCAAGACACCCCCTTGTTCAGCCTATCCCAGAGAAAGAGCGAGTGGAGGCCAGGGATCTGAAGGAGAAGCAGTCCCTGCGGCAGACTGGGTTTCAGGCCAGAGGTCCCCTCCACCGTGAGGTAGTGGAGGAATTTAACCTTTGCACAGGCTACGGCTTCATAGTGGAGTCTGGAGTAAAAGAAGGCATATTTGTTTCCAGGTGGGATGTCCAGTCCCACCTAAAGCGAGGACACACAGATCGAGACCTCTATGCGGGAGATGTTGTGAAATTCACCAGGCACATGGGTGACAGAGGCTGATATGCCTTAGATATCATGCAGTGCCCTAAGAACACAGTGGCAAGTCCAAGCTCTACCCCCACTGCTGCTACAAGGCCCTCAAAGTTACCGCCAATAGGAGATACTGAAGATACCCAGAATGCCCAAGAAGTCCAAAGCACTCAAGATGTCACTTCCAAGAACCAGAGTATCGAAGTGCCAAGCCCTGAGCTTGAAAGGAGGAAGTCGGTGTAGTTTACAAATGTATCTGCCGTAAAGTTTACAGTGTTACCAGTTAAGCAACGTTCAACGTTTAAAGAAATGTGCCCACATGGACTCTTGTGTGAACTTTAAATTTTTTTCCTTTTTGCACCAGGTTTTTTTGCACTTTAACTATGCACCATAAGGTTATTAACAGGCTATAACCACAAACTCTCGCAGTGTAAAAAGTTACTCCAGTGGTACCAACCTCAGAGCACGCCTGTTTATGGGGCCTGGCTCTGCACCAAACCCAGAGCACGCTTGTTTATGGGGCCTGGCTCTGCACCACAAGGGAGCACGCCTGTTTATGGGGCCTGGCTCCCACACGCGGAAGTAGGTATGCCTTTTTATGGGGCCTACCCTGCACCACCATCCTCAGGAGAGGAAGATTGGAGGAAAGGTCTGGGATAGAGCTGGCTCAGACCTGGTCACCAAAGGGATCGGTGACCTGCCTTCTGGAGGTTCTTGGGTGGGTTCAGGACTTGTGGGTGGTGGGTGGTGAAGACTGGTACCTGGTATGATGTTTTAAATGTGAATGCCTCCCCTGTGTGGGGAAAGTTGTCTTAAAGTTTGTATTAAAAAGTTTCTATTTAAAATTTTATTATTGTCTTTGCAGCCCGAGGACGTGCTGTTGATAACCAAGGGAGAATGTGGCTCCCCTGACCTGGTCATTCACCACTGAGTACTGCACCCAGGCTGGGTGAGTGCAAACAGGTAATCCTAAAGGCTGATTATGTGTCACGGCCGGGCGGTCGGGCAGACCCAGGAGGTGGATCCACTGGACCGAACTCTCTGAGATGGTGGTAGGGAGTCCGGCAGCTGAAGCACTGATGGGCAGTAGAACAGTCCGTGCAAGTGAAGGCAGCGGAGGAGTCCCAGGGACCACGGAGTCACAGAAGGTGGTCTTGGTGACGTAGCTCAGGTTCGGAGGCCGAGGTGATATCAGGCGGGGTCCGGAACCTCTGGAGCAAAATGACGGGTCACCGCAGGGATCCGGGATGGTACGGACTGTCAGATGGCAGACGGACAGCGTGCGGGGATCAGGACACGGCAGACTGGATGGCGAAGCAGGCACGGCTCTACAAAGAGAGATAGGTGAGTACGAGCACAGTAACACCAGGAGACCTGACTCCTAGCTCAGGGAACACGAAGATCAGGCCCCGCCCCCTTGGACAATGACCCCTTATATACCCTGTACCTGTGCAACCTCATTTCCTGTTAATGGACGCTGGCCCTTTAAGAAAGGGTCAGTGACCGCGCGCGCGCCCTAATGCGCATGCGCGCCGCCCGGGTGCCAGAAGCCAGGGAAGGAGGCTGCGAGGAGGACGCAGGGGAGCCGGCCAGGTCCAGGGAAGCTGTCGGGCGCCGGGATCGGGGGCCCGGAGCCCTGGGACGGACGGAATCCGGTGACTGGGGAGCGGAGAGCGTGGCAGGTGAGCCGGGGAACGGGGGTGAGGACCCGGGGAGCGTGACAGTACCCCCCCCCCCACGCCCCCCTCCCCGCAACCGGGACATGAAGGCACGGATAAGAGGAGTGCCCACGTTCTCCCTGGGCTCCCAAGACCTATCCTCAGGACCATACCCTTCCCAGTCCACCAGGAAGAACTGTCGACCTCGTACGGTCTTCATGGCCACGATATCCCTTACCGCATAGATGTCATCATCGGCAATAGGAGGAGGGGCCGGACTGGCAGCAGCGGAGAAGGGACCAAGGACAACCGGCTTGAGCAGAGAGACGTGGAAGGAGTTGGGTATCCTCATCGTGGCCGGGAGCTGTAGCTTGTAGGATACCTCATTGATCTTGCTGAGGACCTTAAACGGCCCGATGTAGCGAGGACCCAGCTTGTAGGAAGGTATCTTCAATCGGATGTACTGGGAAGCAAGCCAGACCAGGTCACCAGGAGAGAAACACGGAGGATCCAGACGTCTCATGTCAGCGTGTTTCTTCATCCGCTGGGAAGCGCGCCCAAGGGACGCTTTGACAGAGTCCCAAATGGTAGCAAAGTCACGAACTGCAGTATCAGCAGCCGGAACATCCGATGAAGGGGATATAGGCAACGGGACGGAGGGTTGAAGTCCGTAAACTACATGGAAGGGAGATTTGGAGGACGACTCACTGATGTGGTGGTTATGTGAGAATTCAGCCCAAGGTAGAAGCGTGGACCAGTCGTCGTGATGGGCGTTGACGTAGTGACGTAAGAAGGAGGTCAAGATTTGATTGACCCTCTCCACTTGGCCATTAGACTGAGGATGGTAAGCAGAAGAAAAGTCCAGAGTCACACCCAGATGTTTGCAGAGCGCCCTCCAGAAGCGGGAGGTAAACTGAGTTCCTCGGTCGGACACGATGTGGGATGGGAAACCATGCAAGCGGAAGATGTGATGTATATAGGCTTCCGCGAGTTCCTGAGCAGAGGGCAGTCCAGCCATAGGGACGAAGTGAGCCATTTTGGAGAACCGGTCCACCACGACCCATATGACTGTGTGTCCAGAGGATAATGGCAAGTCCGTAATAAAATCCATCGCTATGTGTTGCCACGGAATTGTGGGTATCGGCAGAGGCAGAAGACGGCCATAGGGCAGGTGTTTGGGCGTCTTGTTCCTGGCACAAGAGGAGCAGGCAGAGACAAAAGCAGCGACGTCCGTGCGAAGGGATGGCCACCAATAATGGCGTACAATCGCACCCCATGTTCTCTTCTGGCCTGCATGACCGGCTGTTTTCGAGGCATGACCCCAGTGTAACACCTTTTGCCTGTCAGTCTCAGAGACATAGGTCTTTCCGGGCGGTATCTGGGCCAGGGTGACAGGGGCCACCGGAATAATCTTGCTAGGAGGGATGATAGGCTGGGTAGTCTCTTCCTCCTGCTCCATGGGCATGAAAGACCTAGACAAGGCATCCGCACGTACATTCTTGTCTGCGGGTCGGAAATGGAGCTGGAAGTCGAACCTGGCAAAGAATAAGGACCACCTGGCTTGCCGTGGGTTCAGTCGCTGAGCGGACCGTAGGTATTCCAGGTTCTTGTGGTCCGTGTAGATAATCACGGGGTACACTGCTCCTTCCAGGAGGTAGCGCCATTCCTCCAGAGCCAGTTTGACCGCCAATAGTTCTCGGTCACCGATGGTGTAATTACGTTCAGGTGCAGAGAAGCTCTTGGAGAAGAAACCGCATGTAACCATCTTCCCGGAGGAGGACTTTTGCATGAGCACTGCTCCGGCTCCCGAGGAGGAGGCATCCACCTCCAAGGTGAACTGGCGGTTTAACTCCGGACGGTGGAGTACAGGAGCGGAGGCAAATGCTCGCTTCAGTGAGCAAAACGCGGCGTCGGCCGCAGGTGACCAGTCCTTTGGATTAGCCTCCTTTTTGGTCAAAGCGGAGAGAGGAGCAGTCAGGGCAGAGAAGTGAGGGATGAACTGGCGGTAGTAGTTGGCAAATCCCAGGAACCGTTGGATTGCCTTTAGTCCAGAAGGGGGAGGCCAGTTGAGTATGGAGGACACCTTCTTAGGATCCATTTGCAGTCCAGTACCCGAGATGATGTATCCCAGGAAAGGGAGAGAAGACTGCTCAAAGACACACTTCTCATATTTGGCGTATAGACGATTCTCTCTCAGTCGTTGTAGGACCAGCTGGACGTTCTCTCTGTGGGTCTGGAGGTCCGGAGAGTAGATAAGGATGTCATCCAGATACACTACTACACAGACGTAGAGGAGGTCCCGGAAGATGTCGTTCACCAATTCTTGGAAGACTGCTGGTGCATTACATAGGCCGAAGGGCATCACGCAGTATTCATAGTGCCCATCGCGAGTATTAAACGCGGTCTTCCATTCGTCCCCAGAGCGGATACGAACTAGGTTGTAAGCACCCCGAAGATCCAGTTTGGTGAACACACGGGCTCCTCTGAGCCGGTCGAACAATTCGGGGATGAGCGGCAGAGGGTACTTGTTCTTTACGGTGATCTGATTCAGACCCCGGTAGTCGATGCAGGGGCGTAGGTCACCCTCTTTCTTCTTAACGAAGAAGAAGCCCGCTCCCGCAGGAGAGGAGGATCTCCGGATGAATCCCTTAGCCAGGCTCTCTGTGATGTAGGTAGACATGGCCCTGGTTTCGGCTGGGGACAACGGATATATCCGTCCTCGAGGTGGTGTTGTTCCTGGGAGCAGGTCGATGGCACAATCGTAGGGACGGTGTGGCGGAAGTACCTCAGACTCCTTCTTGTCGAAAACGTCTGCGAAGGACCAATAGGCCGAGGGCAGTTCCGGTAGGTTCTCTGGAACCGGAGGTCGTCGGATGTGTGGTATGGACTTCAGACACTTCTCATGACAAGAAGGGCCCCATCGGTTGATTTCGCCAGTACCCCAGCTGACTGAGGGTTCGTGTGTCCGCAACCAGGGAAGTCCCAGCAGGATTTGATGGGACATGTGTGGAAGGACGTAGAGAGAGATGTTCTCGGTGTGCAGGGCACCGATACGTAGTTCGACCGGTCTGGTGACCCAGGAGATGGTATCAGAGAGGGGTCTCCCATCCACAGAGGCTATCACGAGGGGTTTGTCAAGTGGAGTAACAGGCAGCTGGTACTTGTCCACCGTGGCCTGCTGAATGAAATTGCCTGCTGCCCCGGAATCGAGGTATGCCTCAGCCGTGAACCGTGTCTCTCCCGTTGACACTTGCACAGTCCACATAACCGGGTCTGAGAGAGTCCCAGCACCTAGGGTGGCCTCTCCTACCAACCCTAGGCTTTGGAGTTTCCCGGCCTCTCTGGACAGGCGCGTAGCAGGTGTGTGCCCTCTCCGCAGTAAAAGCAGAGGCCCTTGGCGAGCCGCTCTGCTCGACGCTGTTCAGACTGTCGTACTCGGTCAATCTGCATGGGCTCGTGGACGGGAATCCCAGCTGTTGATGACTGAGGTGCGGAGGGCTTCTGGGGAGGTGAGGAATGCCGTACCGGTCGTCTCTCACGAGACAGCTCTTTAGAGCGCTCCTGAAAACGAATGTCCACTCGAGTAGCCAGGGCAATCAGGGCATCTAGGGTGGAGGGCAAGTCACGACCCGCCAACTCATCTTTGATGCGACTCGAGAGTCCCTCCCAGAAGGCGGCTGTCAGGGCCTCATTATTCCACCCGAGTTCAGAAGCCAAAGTGCGGAAACGGATGGCGTATTGGCCCACCGTCAGTGTTCCTTGACGTAGGCGGAGAAGTGATGAAGCAGACGCAGAGGCGCGTCCCGGCTCGTCAAAGGTACTGCGAAAGGCCTGCAGGAACTCTCGAAGGTTCTTGGTCACAGGGTCCTCCTTCTCCCACAAGGGGTTCATCCACGCCAGTGCCTCGCCCTCTAGGTGGGACATTATAAAGGCGACCTTGGCTTGGTCGGAGGCGAATAGATGTGGCAGCTGCGTGAAATGAAGGGAACATTGGTTGATGAAGCCCCTGCAGGTCTTGGGATCTCCAGAATAACGAGGTGGTGAAGCCAACCGGAGTTGGGAAGCACCCGACGAGGCTGCCACTGGTGCGGGAGCCGTGGATTGTCCATTGGAGGACCTGGGTGCCGCAGGCGTCATGGATGCTTGTAACGTGTACAGGCGGGTGTCCACGGAGGTCATAAATTGCAGCATGCGGGTCTGGACTTCACGCTGGCGTTGGAGTTCCTCTTGCAGGGCCAATAGTGCTGCAGCGGGATCCATGGCCTGATCTTACTGTCACGGCCGGGCGGTCGGGCAGACCCAGGAGGTGGATCCACTGGACCGAACTCTCTGAGATGGTGGTAGGGAGTCCGGCAGCTGAAGCACTGATGGGCAGTAGAACAGTCCGTGCAAGTGAAGGCAGCGGAGGAGTCCCAGGGACCACGGAGTCACAGAAGGTGGTCTTGGTGACGTAGCTCAGGTTCGGAGGCCGAGGTGATATCAGGCGGGGTCCGGAACCTCTGGAGCAAGATGACGGGTCACCGCAGGGATCCGGGATGGTACGGACTGTCAGATGGCAGACGGACAGCGTGCGGGGATCAGGACACGGCAGACTGGATGGCGAAGCAGGCACGGCTCTACAAAGAGAGATAGGTGAGTACGAGCACAGTAACACCAGGAGACCTGACTCCTAGCTCAGGGAACACGAAGATCAGGCCCCGCCCCCTTGGACAATGACCCCTTATATACCCTGTACCTGTGCAACCTCATTTCCTGTTAATGGACGCTGGCCCTTTAAGAAAGGGTCAGTGACCGCGCGCGCGCCCTAATGCGCATGCGCGCCGCCCGGTGCCAGAAGCCAGGGAAGGAGGCTGCGAGGAGGACGCAGGGAGCCGGCCAGGTCCAGGGAAGCTGTCGGGCGCCGGGATCGGGGGGCCCGGAGCCCTGGGACGGACGGAATCCGGTGACTGGGGAGCGGAGAGCGTGGCAGGTGAGCCGGGGAACGGGGGTGAGGACCCGGGGAGCGTGACATTATGGTGTGTACGCACAGACACATAGTGACCAGGTCTCACACACATCTTAGAGGGGACCCCTGGGCAGACCCAGGAGGGGGCGTGGCCTCCCCATCTCAGCTAGTGGTGCGGTGGAGAAGCTGGTAACGAGTTATGCCGTGGCAGTCAGAGAAAGAGGAGCTGGAGGTAGCCGAGTCTGAAATAGAGATGCAGCAGTGCAGACACGCTAGTCAGACCCTGCAAGAGTAGTGGCTGTTGGTGGGGGAGAACGGTCACCAGAAGTTGGACAGAAAGACGCTGAGGAAGAGCAGTCAGCTGGTCGTGTACAGAGACTTCTGGAGGGCTAGGCACGCACAGGGAACAGGTCCCTAGAGGCAGACATCCATTTAGTGGTCTGCTAAACCTGCTGGTGGGGTGGACAACAAGTCCCACACCAACTAACACAGAGTCCGAGCATCAGCAGCAATGAGGGGGCCCATAAGGAGGATTGAGCCTGAAGCTATCCACCTTGGTCCATGCTGCCAGCAAACGAGCCAGAAAGGGGAGAAAAGGCAGCTGCGACTTCCCTGGCTGAATCCCACGGTACTTTAAGTCAGGGGTTGTCCGAAACAATAAGTGCTAGGAAGGCGAGCCAGCAGTCACCCCTATACCAGCCTGCAGGATACCTGGTTCTCTCTTGGTGTATCTCAGCATTGCCCGGGTACCACTTGAAGCACTTGAAAGTGAGTAAAAACCAGTTGCAAGACACTTTTGGACTGAGACTGAGTTTTTCTGCGACCTGTTGTTCCACACACATACACCCAAGCCCCTAGGGCTAGCCTCACTCTCGGGAGGCCATACCACCAGACTGCAGACACCATCAGCCCCAGACTCTCGTTAAACTGCAGTAGCAGTCACCTCTCACGCTGACCGCAAAACCAAGAGTGGCATCACGACTCAGAAGTAAACAACCTGACCTACCTGTTGCCAGAGGGGTCCCTACAGAGAAGTCCCCGCAGTGTCCCGGAGGCAACCGCTGCAGCTCTGTGGTGGGCGACTCACATCCTCCCTTCAATATGGGGCAGTCATCCACTCACCTTTCCAGAAAATCTCCTCCAATATGATGTTTTCACACCTATGCTTCTGTTTGAGACGATGCTCTTGAGGTTGTACTCACCCTTCTGATTCCTTCAAACATGGCGATTCGAGTTAATACTAAAAAATGTTTTATTTTGTTCTCATCTGACCATATGACCTTCTCCCATCTCTCCTCTGAATCATCCAGATAGTCATAGGCGAACTGCAAATGAGCCTCGACATGTGCTAGCATGAGCAGAGTGACCTTGCGTGCCCTGCAGGATTTTAATCCATGAAAGCGTAGTGTGTTACTAAAGGTAATCTTTGAAACTGTGGTCCTAGCTCTCTTCAGCTCATTGACCAGGTGCTCCCATGTAGTTCTGGGCTGATTCCTGACCTTTCTCAGAACCATCTTTACCCCAAGAGGTGAGATCCTGCATGGGGCACCAGATTGAAGAAGACTGACAGTCATCTTATGTTTCTTCCATTATCTAATAATTGCACCAACAGTTGTTGGCTTCTCACCAAGCTGCTTGCCTTTGGTCCTATAGACAATCCCAGCCTTGTGCACATCTACAATTTTGTCCCCGGTGTCCTTTGTTGGCTCTTTAGTCTTGGCCAAGGTGGAAAGGTTGGAGTGTGATTGATTGAGTGCATAGGCAGATGTCTTTTATACAGGTAACAAATTCAAACAAGTGCAATTAATACAGGTAATGAGTGCAGAGTAGGAGGGCTTTCTGATTTCATGTCAGATAGTAAGAAAAACATCCATATGTGCCTTTTTTAGATGGTGTATGTAAACTTCTGGTTTCAACTGTAGATAATGCTGTGTATGCATGGCCGGCTTTAGGCATGTGCGACTTGTGCGGTCGCACAGGGTGCCGACGGCCATGCTTCAGGGAGGGGCGCCGCAGAGAGGTAAGAAGTCGTAAATTTCCTGTCTCCTCCAGTCCCAGCACTGCGTTTTTACTTTTGTGTGGGGGCTCCTGCTGCACGTAGGAGGCTGTGTGGGGGCTCCTGCTGCGCGTAGGAGGGCTCCTGCTGCGCGTAGGAGAGCTCCTTCTGCGCGTAGGAGGCTGTGTGGGGGCTCCTGCTGCGCGTAGGAGGCTGTGTGGGGGCTCCTGCTGCGCGTAGGACGCTGTGTGGGGGCTCCTGCTGCGCGTAGGAGGCTGTGTGGGGACTCCTGCTGCGTGTAGGAGACTGTGTGGGGGCTCCTGCTGCGCGTAGGAGGCTGTGTGGGGGCTCCTGCTGCGAGTAGGAGGCTGTGTGGGGGCTCCTGCAGGTATTTTCATATAATTGTAGTGTGGCCCTTAGATATAACTCCTGTGGACCCCAGACAACCCAGTCCGACCCTGCATCCATCTATCTTTTATATAGTATCTACTGTATGTGTGTCATGTATATGATGTAATTTTTGCAGTGGCAAAATGACTGGGCCTGTGGATGATGGGGGCCATTGCTATTTTCTCGGATGCATGGTTGAACACCATTGAGGATCAGATGGCCACTGGCTCTCTGTTTCACCCTTGCTCTGCATCTGTGGGCCCCAGTTAGGTGTAATGACATAAGGGGGAGCCTGTGACATGATGCCAGTGGGCCCTGCAGCTGCGGCCTGAGTGGGTGCAGAGCATATGTAGGGGGTAATACACACATACATATGTATATATATATATATATATATATATAATATATATATATATATATATATATATATATATATATATGCAGTATATATATATATATATATATATACAGTATATGTATATATATATATATATATATATATATATATAGACACACCCTACATATGCCCTGTACCTGTCACGTGTAATGTAATGAAATTCTGAATATTGACCTGTCATATCCTAAAGGTGTGTAATATGTGCTCTGTTAGGATTCCACTTGCTGATTCGAGTGGTAGTCCTCTGATCGCTCACATGCGATTTACAATGTGTGGTCATCTGCCGAATGACGTCTCCTCCTGCTTCTCTCAAATTGAAAATTATAACAATGAGAGAAGCAGGAGGAGACATCATTCAGCAGATGATCCCCAGTCCGCAGATCACTGGTGAGCGATCACATGACCACTCAGATTGGCAAGTGAAATCCTAGCCGTATATTATATACTTTGGGCATGCGGGTAATGTGCAGAATGTAACACAGGGGAGACACTGGTCAGTCCAGGGCAGCAGAGCAGGGAGAAGCCGCCGCGGACAGGCCTCCTGGGTTCGTCATCCTGGTTGCATCGTCCCCGGCCAGATATTAAATGCGTTTTATTTGAAACGTGACAGCATCAGAGTAAAATATACACGACTGCAATAATGGAGACAATGTCTGATTCCTTTCACCCGGGGGTTGTGCAGGAGGAATCAGCTGTCAGAGAACTGATCTTGTAGCAAAATAACATTGCAGTCTCACACGTGACATGGCATCACTGCCGTCTGCACATCACATGTAATGGTTTAGTGAAGGTATGAAGGTCATTCTATCAATGTAATGCATCGCTAGCAGCTGAGGTGTATTATGAGGATCTGCAGCAGCTGAGATGTGTATTATGGGGTTCTGCAGCAGCTGAGGTGTATTATGCAGTTCTGCAGCAGCTCAGATGTGTACTATGGGGTTCTGCAGCAGCTGAGGTGTATTATGAGGATCTGCAGCAGCTGAGATGTGTATTATTGGGTTCTGCAGCAGCTGAGGTGGGTATTATGGGGTTCTGTAGCAGCTGAGATGTATTATGAGATTCTGCAGCAGCTGAAATGTGTATAATGAGGTTCTGCAGCAGCTGAGGTGTGATTATGAAATTCTGCAGAATATCACATGATTCTGCATGGATTTATCTTACAAATTTTCCAACAAAATTATTTGCAGCATTTCCAGCAGGTGTGAGCACAAACTGGTTAATAAAGGGATTACAGTATATATGCCATAGTTCTTAAATACACAGGGCCCCTCCCTTATGGTGTGTATGTGGTTCTGCACCTCAGTCTGTTCAGGTCAGTGGAACTGAGAGGCAGGGACACATTCACAGTGCCCCCCGTCCTCATGGCCCCATGGTGTGTATGTGGTACTGCACCTCAGTCTGTTCAGGTCATTGGAGCTGAGAGGCAGTGACGCATATAACCTGAGGACTATTTATTACATAGAAAGCAGAGATTTTTTTCTAATGTCGTACATTCCCCTTTAACATTTGTAGTTTGGACTTTTTGGTCCAGAGAACACACAGCATCGGCCGCCAGCTCCATCGTGCATTGTCTGGCATCATCCTGTACGTTTATCCTCAGGATTTGTATAGTAAATGCTAATCCCACCAATGGGGCCACGACCTGCGCCGCTCTAAGTGTATAGGATTTTGTATCATCTCTCTACGAAGAGCGGCAGCGCCTCTTTCACCAGATACATGTGCACCCCATAGGTGAGATCCGCATGTACCATCCATGATGTAATATCCAGGGATACAGCATAAATGATTAAAATCGGAAGAACTCTAAAAGAATGAGATCAAACGTGGTGGATTTGAGGTGCAGATTCTCCAGCACAAATTTGGAGTTTATTGTACATTTGTAGAGATCAATTTTATTAGGATAGAAAAAAAATTGCCTCTTTTCCTCGTTTGTTTCCTGGGAAACTGGGTAAAAAATCAGTAGGGGGGGGGGCGGCACCAAAGGGCAGTTTTGCACAGGGCATCATTCAGGCTAAGGCCGGCCCTATGTGTATGTATCTTTGCTGTCATTCCCTGGTCTCTGAATTTCCCACTACTTCCTGTAAATTGTAATTTGTCTATGACATTTATCTCTCAAATGACTCTTCTTCAGTTTGCACGAGCTGCACACACCATACTGTACTATCCTTCATAGGAAATAAAGGTAGAAAATGTAAATCTTCAATATGGCTGCTTCCAGAGACTTTTTTTATAAATATTTGTTTTACTTTTTTTCATACCAACCTTTTTTTGCCTGTTAAAGATTTACATTTAAATCTGGTAATCTCGATTGAATCTTACAGACAATAAAATACAATAGTCTGTCCCCATATGGTTCAGAACCGGAACAACTTGATCAGATTGAAATACGCCTTTTTATCCTTACATTTCCACTAACAACCCTATGTTCTGCCTATCATTTCTCCTTCTTCATTCAAAGGAAAGAAAAGTCATCTTCTCGGCATGAAGCATATTGCTCAATATGTTGAAGTAACAGATTTCATTTTAATCTCTGAGTGAAATAAAAATACGGATGCACATGATTTCTAAAAGTGAGAGATTAATTTGTCTTAGGTCTAAACAGATGCCCTGAGCATGGCAGCTGGATAACTGGCAACTGACACAACGATATGTCAGTCATGACATTATATTCTCACATTGCCTTGCTCTGTCTACAGATTACAGACCTGAGATCGTCACCTCCTGTCCATGGAATCAGCTGCTTTCAACATCCTGCCGAAGAAAGTTATGATGCCATTAACCCTGTTATGTCTACAGCTGAATAATCTACTCTGCTTTCATCTACTGTGGATATAGAAAGCACTTCTCAATAAACCCTGTGCGGTGAGCACAGTGGTGACAATGTCTTTCGTTTGGGTTTAAGCTGGGGACCCAGCAACATAACTAGAGTCCTATGGGCCTTGGTGAAACTTTGAACCTGGGCCCCTACCAGCATGTTAATAACATGAAATAATGCCCTCCATTCTTGTCCCTATCCGGTAATAATGTCCTCCATCCTGTCCGCCAACCTGTAATAATGGTTCCCATCCTTTAAAAAAGTGTCTCAGTGATCAACACTATTGCAGCGCTGGGGTCCTGGGTGCAAATCCCACCAAGAGCAGCATCTGCAAGGAGTTTGTATGTTCTCTCCGTGTTTTTTTGAGTACTTTAGTTGCTTCCCACACTCAAAAGACACACTGATAGGGAATTTAGATTGCGAACCCCAATGGAGACAGTGATGATAATCTATGTGAAGTGCTGTGGAATATGATGGTGCTACATAAGCAATACATGATATTAATAAATAACAATTTCGCCCATTCTGGACCCTATCATATAACAATGTCGTCATGTAATAGTGTCCCCATGCTGGGCCTTTCCTGTAATAATGTCCTCTGTCCTAGCCCCTTCTCGTACTAATGTCCCTATCCTGACATTCTTCACCTGTATGTGTTACCACATTGCACAGTATCCTCTTCCTCCTCTATGCCTGGCACAGGAGGGCAGCAGCACAAGGTAATTTTGTCATCTGTCACCCGTGATGGGCTAAAGTCAGTTGCTTGCCTCTGATTGGCTGACAAAACATATAATAGCAAACACAGAAAAATCCTTTATTTGAAAAAAAAACACAGACACCCTTTTTCACGCATTTATTACCTCAAAAACACCCCAATGTAATCCATAGTCCCACAGTGGTCACAATTGGTACAGTGGAAACCACCAGCTGTGACCTCTAGTAAGCTCACTGCCAGACTGCCAGAGTGCTCTGCCCCATATCATGCAATCCGACAGTTCGGCAATCCAGCAGCGAGTTCACTGGCGTTCACAGCTGGTACTGTGGGAGCCCTCAGCTGTGAACTCTGGTGAACTGAGTGACGTCACCACTCATCACAGCTCCACCGCTGCCCTGAGTGTTTTCTGGAGGCTGCAATGACCAGTCTCATTTTCCGATGTTAAGGAACACAACAGCCTCCGGTTGTAGGAGAGCCAAGGATCATCGAGGGACATCGTTGTAGATTATGTCAGACCTGCGGCGATGTTTCCAGGCTTGGGTGAAAGAGGGTGCATCTTATGGATGTGCCATTCTTGGGGCAGCTGCTCTTTTTAGGCTGGGAATGGCCAAATAACCATAGCTCTTCCCACCCTGATGATACCAGCCTCCTGCTGTCTGCTTTACCTTGGCTGGTTATCAATAATAAGAGAGGACCCGATGCTGTTTTTTTAAATTATTTATTTATATACTAAAAAAAAGCAGAGTGGTATCCCCTCTATTTTTGATAACCAGCCAAGGTAAAGCAGACCACTGGGGATTTCAGCCCATAGTTTTACCCGCGCTGGTTATCAAAAATAGGGCAGGAGCCCACGTCATTTTTTAAAATTATTTATTTCTTTTTACACTGCAAAACAGCAAACTGGTCTGCAACCAATCACAGATCCCAACACAGAGGGTGAGGGGCGTGTATAGCAATCTGACTGCATCCAATCACAGATGCTGGCACAGTGGGTGGGCGGGTGAAGCAGTGAATATTCATGTAGTTTAATAAGCAGGCCCTGAAAAGAAACTGAATGCTGTGTTATTTTCTGGGAAACATGGTATATATAACTGTCCTGGTCTTATGCCCATTTTGCCTCCTTTTGCAGCCCTTTAGCCCTTACTACAACCACTTTACAGCAATTTTTCAGCACAGACGATCAGGTCCCCATTGATTTGCAAGGGGTTCAGCATCTGAAGTCACATTTGGGTTAAGAACAGTTCTTGAATTTCTTTTTCAAGTCCATCCAAACCCAGCGAACCCTAATATCTGGGGGTCCATTCATCTCTATTCATATGTGATCGGTATAGCAGCCATTGTTATACATCAACAATTAATAAAACTTACAAGACCAAATAGAGTTTGTTATGTTAAAGAATTGCAATGTATAAGATTGGTGATGCACATCATCATCAAAGTCGCACTATACGCAGATGACCTCCTGCTATACGTCTCTCAGCCCCACATCTCGATTCCATCCATAATGAAGGAATTGGAACGATTTGGCCTTCTTAGTAATTTTAAAGTAAATCTTTCAAAATCGGAAGCGTTAAACATTTCCTTGACTCAAGCCAAAGTCATCCGGGCAATGTCAAACTTCCCATTCAAATGGTTGCCTTCCACTATTAAATATTTCGGAATCTCAATACCAGCGGACCTCTCTAAACTTTATACACTCAACCACCTACCACTATTACAATCAAGATCTTCAAGTCCTATGGTGGGTTGAAATTGTCTTTGATGGGCAGGATGAATGTTCTTAAAATGGACATCCTGCCACACTTTTTGTGTCACTTTCAGACTATCCCTATCTCCCCCCCAAGTAGTTTTTTTTGTAGCCTTCAATCTGCCAAAATCTGATTTATATGGGGCATGGTGAAACCTAGAGTTGACCTACGCACCCTGACCCTCCCTAAGGCATGTGGAGGAGCCGACTTCCCTAGCTTTAAAGTATACCTGCAAGCTGCGGCTCTAACTTGTCTACTGGATTAAAATAAAAAAAAGGTCCGTGGAGCCTCTGTTAGGAGTCTCGACACAGAAAATAGCCAGATATCCCTCCGGGAAGGAACTAGCCAGGGAGTGGCTCTTTTTAGGAGATCACCATAACCACCATATTAAGTGGCCCTTTTAGTCAATGTCGAACTCTTTGACGAGTTTAAAGATATGACAAGGGAAATACCAAGGCCAGGTATCATCCATAGACAGCTGTTTTGGGGTGTTGCCCCTCATCAGTGTGGAGTAGGATACTGGCTAGGTGGGAGCAATGCCTAGTAGACCAACAAGACAAAACAATCACTGATCTCGGGGAGACCAGCCAGAGAAAACACTGCCAGTAGCCAACAAAGGCGCTCAAAACAGTGAAATCCTAGGTGCTTTGCCCCCTGGGAAGTATGCAAACCAAAAAAGGTCCGTGGAACCTCTGTTAGGAGTCTTGACACAGAAAATAGCCAGATATCCCTCCGGGAAGGACCTAGCCAAGGAGTGGCTCTTTTTAGGAGACCACCATAACCACCATATTAAGTGGCCCTTTTAGTCAATATCAAACTCTTTGACAAGTTTAAAGATATGACAAGGGAAATACCAAGGCCAGGTATCCATCCACAGACAGCTGTTTCGGGGTGTTGCCCCTCATCAGTGTGGAGTGTGGTCACCGTGGCTTGGAGCGTTTTTGGGGTCCCCCCTGTTGTCTCTGTCCTGACCCGTACGGCAGGCAGCTTGAACCTCTCTTGGGTCGGACCTCTGTCACTGTTCCCAGGTTCCCTCTCTGCTGCTGTGCCCCGGACACTAATGTCGGTAAGGTCCTTGATGGTCCCCTCACCGGGCAGGTATTTATCAGGTGAGCCTGAAGCATCTTCCTGAACTAGAGCCCTGTGCCCCGTCGTTGCTCAGTCCTGTGACTCCCAGTGACTGTACTCCTTTTTACTCAGAAAGTCACTTCACACGTGCTGACTGACTGTCTACTTCTCCCCTCTCCCTCCTCAGACTGTCACTTCCTGTCTCTCTGTGTGAAACTGCACTGACCAGCCCCTCCTCCTCCCAGGTCTCTGACTAGTGAATTGGATACGTCCCAGCCTATAGGTGACCACCCGTCAGTTTAACCTCTAGCCTGTCACCCAGTCTGGGGAAAAGGGCATGGTTTGTGTGTTGTTTTAGTTACCAGCACTGGTCTTGCAGGAATCCGGGGTTAGATGTAGTACCCTGTGGCACCTGGCACTCAGGGGCGCCACATTTACACTGATCATCATCACTCAGCAGCCTTTGGCTATTTTTGGCAGTGTTTGCAGTGACCTCAAGGTTCACACTAGTCCATGGCTCATGGACTTGATTGAACTTTGACTGTCACTGTGCGAGTCTCGCATCGCCTCACCCGGTACAGACACACACTTTCCTGACAGGAGCAGTCTGCTGCATGTATTTCCAGGCAGCAGAGGCGTTCGTGTCCGGAGAGTGTCAGTGCAGGGAGATGTCGATGTGAGAGTCATACGCAAATAGAATCATACCCTCAGTGTCAGCCTGCTTCTCACTCTCTATAGACGCTGTCTGTACAGAGTGATGAAGCAGAGCTGACAATGCTCTACATCTGGACTACGTCGGACTAAGGATTTTTTTATAATAAAGATGGAGTCTCTAAATTTTTTTTGTTTTATTTCTAATAAAAAAAAAATTCTCTGTGTTGTGTTTTTTTTACTGTTTAGTAAAAATTCATGGTGGCCATGTCTAATTTGGAGTGATACAATGAATTTCAAGCTTAATACCAGCTGAGAATACAAAGCTGGTATTAACCCCTTTATTACCCAGCATGCCACCGCAATCAGGCCGCTGGACGAGCCGGGTAAAGCGCCAGGAAATGGTGCTAAGAAACAATGCACCATTTCCAGGGGAGGCTGCTGGCTGTGGTTTTTAGCGTGGTGGGCCCAGAATGCTTGGGCATTTCCACGTTGAGAATCCCAACCTCCAGCTGCCTGGCTTTACCTGACTGGCGATCAAAATACGGTGGTAGCCCATGCATGTTTTTTAAATAATTTTTTTAAATAATTAAAAAAAAATTAATCTGCTTCCTGTACTTTCATTACCAGCCAAGGCAAAGCCAGGCAAATGGGGGTGGCAGCCCGTAGCCATCTGCTTTATCTGCGCTGAGAATCAAAAATACCGCAGAACACTATGTCATTTTTTATTTATTTATTTATTTTTACACTACTATATGTGTGAGGGACCCAATAGCCAATCACAGACGCTGTCACGCAGAATGGGCGTCTGTGATTGGCTGTTGGAGTAACCTGGAATCTGCCCATACATTCTATATGCTTGAACATATGGGCTGGTTTCAGCTTACTCCAGCATCCAAAACCAGACGCTGTCACAGAGTGATTTTAACAGTAAAATAAAAAAACAACACAGAGAAAAAATATTTTATTAGAAATAAAACAGAAGATATTTAAGACTCCATCTTTATTACTCAAAAAAAACCCTCCAACATAGTCCAAAGGTGGGCGAGCATCTTCAGATCTCCTACATCTGACTTAAAGGACCTTCTATGACGTCATAGGCATGTGACCAGTCTAGTGTGAATGTTACCTCATTAGTTAAAGGACCTTCTTAAAAGGTATCACAAGATTATAATTTTGTGCCTCTCACTGAGAATATTCAATAATTTTTCAACTGACTAACACGGTACCAAAACCTTTTAACTTGTAACAGGCCCTTCTCTAACGTCATAGTCATGTGACCAGTCTGTATCCCAATGTCTGTACAACATTCATACCAGACTGGTCACATGGCTATGATGTCACGGAAGGTCCATTAGTCAGTGGTTGTTACCCGGGGACACAGCAATGATCGGACCCAGAAGTAGAAGCTTACGGGAGGTAGCTGTTGAGCGGGTCTTCAGGACGCGTTGCAGGACCTGTAAGTATAATGACAATGTTTGTTATTAAGTATATTCTTTATTTTACAGCCCCCCGTCCCATCCCATAACTGTAAAGTCCAAGTTCGGTGTTCGGGCGCAAGTTCGCGTTAGCTCAGAACCCGAACTAGAACTTTACAAACCGTTCAGGCAAAGCTCCTGTTTACGAACATTTGGGAGTTCGCCCATCACTATTCGGGAATCCAAAATGGGCAAGGTTCATGCCGAATTTGAGATTTGCGAACTATTTCAAACACGTTTGCTCATCTGTACTGATGACACACTGATGAAAAACACTTATGATGCTGGTAGCATTTTTTCACTTATGTGTTTTAAACGCACATGTGAAGAGTACCTTAGTTTGTGTCTACAATCATACCCATTTTCTATGCAAGAGATTGGGCTAATTCCGGGCTACTGTATGTGGGACACCATCCAATAGGTACTCACAAATATAGATGAGTTGTTATGGCAATCAGCCAAGCCACAAGCCACGTGCCCAATGAATGGCGTCAACAGAGGGAAGAAAGGAAGTCAGCTCTGACAAACATTTAATTCCCCACTGGGCCATGCCTGGAGGTTATATTAATTGAGAAGCCTTAACATGCAAGAGAATACACTCCAACATTATTGGTTACTTTTCAATCCTCCCATAATGATTGGTTACACCCTTGTTTGTACGTATACTGATTGGTTCGTTGGAATTTTACATAAATCTGAAACCACATGACACAAATGGATGCCAAGATAATATTCTTGTCATGGTGTATGTTCCTTATGGTCCTTATTTTATCCTTACATAAGTCTAGGGGCTTTTAATATCATCTTATGTAAGTATAGAACATGCTAAGTCATGCTATGTGTATTGGAGGCCGATCAATGAGATAATGTATTATACATATTGCAATGTGCCAACACTACAGGCTTATATTTAAGGCATGTTGCAATTTACACAAGATGGAAATCAGAGCATAAGGTGTAACAAATTCAATTATTATTATAATTATTACTACTACTACTACTACTACTAATAATAATAATAATAATAATAATAACAATGATGTTCAGAATAATTTCTTAACATGAGCGAACTTGTTCGAAGAAGGTTCGCAAATCTCACTTTCAGCGCAAGCCTTGTCCATTCGGATTCAGGTTTGCATTCTCAAACATTTTTTTCAAAATCAACAAATTTCAGCCTTTGTTTGGTAACTGTTCATGTTTACACTATTGCAGAAACCATCCACTTCCTGCTGCATCACAGTCAAGTATTAGCATAAGTATGATTGGCCATGATAATCACTGTAAAAAAAAAGAGAAACAAAATGGTTAAAGCACAACTTACTTACCAGTCTTTGGATGACTGTAACACTACGTTTCGGGTCCGCTTATAATCCCTCATGCATATTAACTGCTTCCCCAGATTAGATACAAGTAAAATATATCTTTGTACCGTGTTAGCCAGTAGAGATAAAAAAATTGTTTAAAAGAACAGAGTCCTCAGTGGTTGATTTTCAATGATGATTTCTTTGTTGGTTTTCAAAGATTTTATGGCCCTTCTCTCCTGGGCACTGATGTTGGATGGTTGCCTCCTGTTTTTCAATGATGATTTCTTTGTTGGTTTATTCAACCACTGAGGACTCTGTTCTTTTAAACAATTTTTTTATCCCCAGATTAGGCAATGTGTCTACATTGCGTATTTGATTGCAGACATTCCTGCACCAAATTTGAATCTCCTGGCAAAAAAATGCATCAAAACCACATCACTTTTTGATGTGGGTTTTTTTTACCAGAAGATGCAGATTTGGTGCAGGAATTTGGTGTATAAATTTCTACACCAAATCGGCAACTCCTGGCAAAAAAAAATCATTTTATGTCTGCACTAGATTTCTGTACCACATTTACATCTCCTGGCATTAAAACCATCTTTTTTTGCCAAGAGATGCAGATTTGGTGCTAGAATTTATATACCAAATTTCTGCACCAAATCTGCATCTCCTGGCAAAAAAACTCATCAATATCACATCAAAACTGCATCTCGTTTAGATGCAGGTTTTTGCCAGAAGATGCAGATTTGGTGCAGGAATTTTGTGTATAAATTTCAGCACCAAATGTGCATGTCTTGGAAAAAAACCCACACAGACTTCTGCCAAAAGATGCAAGTCTCATTGATGTCAATGCGCTCACCTTAGGTGAGGTCATTGAGTTCAATAAATTCACTTGATGTGAGTTCCCTTGTGGTCACAGGTGGGGGGGGACCATGGGAACCTCCAGCTGTGACCACATATAAACTTAATGATGTCACCACTCACAGCTGTAGCTCTGTCAGTGTCTACCTGAAGCCACTGCGGGCTGTCACATTTTCTAATGTGCGCTGTGACTTCAGTATGTAGCAGAGCCAGGATCATTGTGGGATGTTGTTTGGATTACGTTAGATCTGCAAGAGGTTTTGGGGGTTAATAAAGGGGTGAAAGAAGGTGTGTCTATTTTATTTTAAATAAAATATTTTTTCAGTGTTTGTGTTTTATCTCTTTTAATTTACAGGATTAGTAATGGGAGGTCATAGACCGCTCCACATGGCAGCTGACAAATCAGAGCTGTCATTAACTCCTTATATTACTCCGATTCCCACGTACCAGGGCAATTGGGATGAGCCAGATAAAGCCCGGAATTGATGACTCTAATGGATGCAACAATTCTAAGCTGCTGCGGGCTGCTATTTTTAGGCTGTGGGTCCCAATAACCATGGGCCTCCCCAGCCTGAAAATGCCAGGCCCCCGCTGTTGTCTTTATCTTGGCTGGGTATTAAAATTGTGTTGAACCATTTAAAAAAGCAGCATATGGTCCCTCATATTTTGATACACAGCCAAAATAAGCACATGACTGGGGGCTGCGCTAGGTTTCACAATATGGAGGGATCCTACATTATTTTTTTATTATTATTTATTTTTACACCACTATAGTGACACAGACACTGTGTGTGATTCCAATCAATCACAGACGCTGTCACAGAGGGTGGGGGGTGGTCTGACTGCACCCAATCAGAGATGTCAGGACTGCTGGTGGGTGGGAGAAAGAGTGAATATGTGTGAGCTTTATATCAGACCTGGAAGTAGTGTTAAAGCTGTGGGGAAGGTCGGTTAGTATAACTGTCCTGCTTTATTCCAATTTTATTTCTTTTGCAGCCCCCTAGACCTTACTAACAGCAGCCTCCCTAGCCTTTACTAACACCAGCTGCCCTAGCCCTTACTAACACATACGTTTTGCCTCTCATTGAATTCAACGGTGTTCGAATATGTTCGTTGAACTGTTTGGTGAACCCCAGAAAAATCAGCAAACCTGAACTGAAGCTTCAAAGGTTCGCTCATCTCTACTCACAACCTCATTTAAATAAAGATTCAAAGCAGATTTTCCCAACAATGAATTATTTGTATGTATCCAGGAAGGTATTCTTTAACTTTTACTACCCCTGCAAACAGTGTTATAAATTTTGTAACTTTGCGAATTCACACCGATTCCATTTCCATATTCATCCATTATGCGTTTCTGCAACATCCTGTCCTCTACTTCAGGTGTGCACACCTGAAAAGGGGGACAGGATGTCCCAGAAATGCGTAGTGTATGAATAAACCTTTGTTTTACCATTTCTGCCCCTCTGAGCCTCATTGGTCTGCAATGCCCGATTATACCAGTAAACCCTTTCTCTCTCACTTTTGTCCACAATCCTCCCATCACACCTGTGTGGGAAGATAGAGCCCGGAGCTGCAGCAGACCCAACAGCAAGGTGCCAGTAGTATACGCAGCACTCTACAAAAGGTATCACCGCCAGCTATACAAATCTACGTGATGCCGACAGGGAGACGCAAATGAACTAATATGAACCCAGGGGTTTCTCTACCTCACCTCCGGAGCCTACTAGGAGTGCTTGTGATTGCAGTCATCCTCCACACACCAAACACCGGAGCTGTGTGGGAGCGCACAACCATCATAGATGAGTGCAATCCCCTTTCCTCCCCTTCATGCCATAATTTCTTCGGTCTCAATAGTTTGCACAAGAGCACTCCGCTCTGCTTTTTTCTGTTTCTATATCCTAGAAACATAGACCGGTTTCTTCTGTTAGACATCAGTTTTGCTTCTGTCTGAACTTTTATTTTCCATTCACACTTAGCAATTGGTAAGTTAAAAACAGATGGAAAACTGATTTACAATGGATATCATCCCTTTTTCATCCATTCTACATGAATCTTTTCAGACTTGAATGGCCAAGTCTGATCGGCAAAAGAGGATGACAACACAACCTGCACTGAGTTTAACAGAATGGATATGGATCTGTTAAAAAAAATGAATCCGTGAATAGTTCCATCAAACTCTGTGTCTCCGATTCACTATTGCCTTTACACCTCTTTTTTTGTCTAGTTTTCTGTGTTTTTTGATCTTTTATTTTGTTTACACCCAGTTTATTATTCTATTTGCACCTTTTTTAAGTCAATTTTAAAAGGTCACAAAATTTGGCGCAACTCTATTCCAGTCCCTTCCCAATATAATTTTAATTATGTTAGTACTTTGGCCTAATGTTTGTAACATTTTGAGAAATTGGTGAGTTTTGGACAATTCAGATAATAAATTGGGGTCTATAGGTCAGTTTGCTATCCGTCCTAATAACCAACAGCACATGGATGAAAAAATACAATTGTGTGAATACAGCTTAAATCTACTGACTGGTTCCTTTCCTTTTAATTCCCAACATCCAGAGTTTCAGGCAGGCCCTAAAACACATTTTTCAGAAAGGCCTATCACATTTCACAAATTAACTATCAGTATTATTTCTCAGAGTCTCATCCCTTCATTCCTTTCCGAGGCATAAAGAAAAGTTGACACGTTTTTAAGAAAAGTATATTGTTATTAAGTATACTATTTTAGCACTTTGGGCGGCAATTTATTTTTTTTATTCCCAGAATAATTCTCTACAGTAAAGAGAAGAGAAACTCTTATTCTGCTGTGAATAAAGAAATGTGATATCTCACAGTGAAACTGAGATATCTTAAACTAATACATCTATTCAGCTCATTCAGGCTAATAGAGAGTGGCCTAAATCAAGCAGCTATATGTCAGCATTTCTTTCTCCATCCTGTATGGAACAGTAGTCTGCTACACCGTTGCCTATTGCTATAAATCCTGTAAGAAATATACCATCCAGTATACTTTTATTAATATGGGAGCCTATAGTTAATATATGCCATTGTATTAAGTGACAAATGCTGGAGGCATTCATCATATGTAAGGGGTGGTTCACCCATATTCATTATTGGCCCCAACGATATTATGTTGAGAAACAAAGTTTCTCTAAAATACCTTGTGTTGCCAATAGTGCCTGTGAGCGGCGCTATTGCAGTCAACTCTATCCCATTGCCTGACCCCCAGGCTCCGTGACCTCAGGGATCTGGTGAAGTCACGTCAACATCCTGCTCACCTTACATCAACAAGGCCATGTCTCCGTGAGTCACTGGGCTGTGGACGGAGTTTCCTCGCACGTCACAGCGCTGCTGCTTCCTCCTCCTTTGCTTGCAGAGTATACAAGCAGGAGGGATGCTGGGCTGTGATGAGCAGTGAAACTCCATCCACAGCCCAGTGACTTATGCAGACGGGCCAGCCACGGTGATATGAGGTGAGCAGGAAGTTGACATGACATCACCGGATACCTGAAGTCACCGAGCCTGGGGGTCAGGCGATGGAGAAGAGTGGACTGCAATAGCAATGCTCACAGGCACTATTGGCAACACAAGGTACAACACAAGAGAAGCCTTGTGTCACGCTGTACAAAGGGCTAGTAAGATGTAGAACAGCGTATTGCCCACTAGGTGGCAGCAGAGTAGTGAAGGAAAGACAAAGTCACAGTGTAACAGAAAGGCAGCTGAAGTACAGCAAAGTAACTTCAGAAGGCAGTTAAATGGTGAACCACCAGAGGACAGTAGAGTAGTCAAACAGGCAGGGTCAGCCAGAAAAGTCAAGTCACTGCAAAGGGAGTATCAAAATCAAGTTAGAAAACAGAATCGAGTCGGAAGTCGGGAGATCAAGTATGCAGAGGGAAACACAAACAACAGACAGGAGCGGGACTTCAGGGACCGGGATAAGTAGGCGAATGGGGGAGGGTCCAAGTCAGGACACAGTAGCAGGGAGGCAGAACAGATTGGGCACTCTCACCAGAGCCAGTATACAAGCTGCAAGGCAGAAATATCACTGGCACTGACCCATCAGTAGAAAGGCAAGATATAGTGTCCTAGGATCCAGAATGAGGCAAGGGAAGTTAACCCCTGACATGATCAGGCCAGACCTGGGTGTAACCACAGCAGGGAAAAGCCAGCACAGATCATTACACCTTGTTTCTCAACATAATATCGTTGTGGCCAACAATAAATATGGGTGAACCACTTCTTTAAGCAATGTAACTATAATGTACACTACAAGTGTGTAAACCCACAAAAATTAAAAAAAAAATTAGACATTTCAGTAAATGACTAAAGATATCATGTACATAAGAAGTGGAGATGAGCAGATTTCTGAAAATTCAAATTCAACATATCAATGTTGTGCGGTGTTCTGCGTTACACTCGCTGAGTGTCATGGTGACACTGCAGAGTCCAGCAAGCTGCCTGGGATTATTTAGTTGCACAGCCTGCCGTGGGCTTCAGCTGGTTCTGGCTTCACTGCTGTCCAGCACAGCGGGAGTTAATTTCTGCTGGTCTGTCATCAGCTGCTGGGTGCTCAGGCTGCTGATCACCATCTGGATTCTGGGGCTGTTTGCCAGATATAGCCTTGCATCCTGGTTTCTGGAGTTATCCTGTGTATGGTGATCTTCAAGTTGAAGTTCTGTGTGGTGTGTTAGTCTTCCAGTCGTGTTATTATTTCTTACCCCTTTTGCGTTACTTCTCAGTTCACATATTGACCCTCCTTTGTGTTTAAGTGCTGTGTGCACGAGATTTTGTTTACCTTTGTCTGTGATAATTTGTGGAGTTTTGGTGACTGGGTGTCCGGCCCGCTCCCTAGGTGGGGAAAGTAGTATCAGGGATTGGACAGGAGACAGGGTTCATTCCTCATTGCGGGTGGACGCAGGTAAGGAGATGTTCGTCGTTCCTGCGGTGTCACACATAGTGGTGTGTGCTGCCGCAGGAACGACGAACAACATCGTACCTGTAGCAGCAATGATATTAACCCCTTCACCCCCGGCCACTAAAACACCCTAATGACCGGGCCATTTTTTGCAATTCTGACCAGTGTCACTTTGACAGGTTATAACTCTGGAACGCTTCAACGGATCCTGGCGATTCTGAGATTGTTTTTTCGTGACATATTGTACATCATGTCAGTGGTAAATTTAGGCCGATATGTTTTGCGTTTATTTGTGAAAATTTAGGAAATTTGGCGAAAATTTTGAAAATTTCGCAAATTTCAAACTTTGAAAATTTATGCCCATAAATCTGAGAGATATGTCACACAAAATAGTTACTAAATAACATTTCCCACTTGTCTACTTTACATCAGCACAATTTTCGAAACAAATTTTTTTTCCGTTAGGAAGTTAGAAGGGGTCAAAGGTCATCAGCAAATTCTCATTTTTCCAACAAAATTTACAAAATAATTTTTTTTAGGGACCACATTACATTTGAGGTGACTTTGAGAGGCCTAGGTGACAGAAAATACCCAAAAGTTACCCCATTCTAAAAACTACACCCCTCACACTGCTCAAAACCTCATCCAATAAGTTTATTAACCCTTTAGGTGCTTCACAGGAACCAAAGCAATGTGGAAGGAAAAATGAAAATTTTACTTTTTAACACAAAAATGTTACTTTAGCCATAAAATTTTCATTTTTACAAGGGAGAAAAGAGAAAGTACACAATACAATTTATTGTGCATGTTCTCCTGAGTACGCTGATACCCCATATGTGGTAAAAATCAATTGTTTGGGCGCACGGCAGAGCTCGGAAGGGAAGGAGCGCCATTTGAATTTTTGAACGCAAAATTAGCTGCACTCATTAGCGGACGCCATGTCGGGTTTGAAGACCCCCTGAGGTGCCTAAACAATGGAGCTCCCCCACAAGTGACCCCATTTTGGAAACTAGAGGCCTCAAATAATTTTTCTAGATGTTTGGTGAGCACTTTGAACCCCTGGGGGCTTAACAAAAGTTTATAGCGTTGAGCCGTGAAAAGAAAAAAAATTTTTTTTTACCACAAAACGATTGCTTCAACTAGGTAGCTTTTTTTTCACAAGGGTAACAGGAAAAAATGCACCATAAAATGTATTGTGCATTTTCTCCTGAGTACGCAGATACCTCATATGTGGTGGAAATCAAATGTTTGGACACACAGCAGTGCTCGGAAGGCAAGGAGCAGCATTTGAATTTTTGAGTGCAAAATTAGCTGCACCTGTTAGCGGACGCCATGTCGGGTTTGAAGACCCCCTGAGGTGCCTAAACAATGGAGCTCCCCCACAAGTGACCCCATTTTGGAAACCAGAGCCCTCAAATAATTTTTCTAGATGTTTGGTGAGCACTTTGAACCCCTGGGGGCTTCACAGAAGTTTATAGCGTTGAGCCGTGAAAAGAAAAAAACATTTTTTTACCACAAAACGGTTGCTTCAACTAGGTAGCTTTTTTTTCACAAGGCTATCAGGAAAAAATGCACCATATAATGTATTGTGCATTTTCTCCTGAGTACGCAGATACCTCATATGTGGTGGAAAGTAATTGTTTGGGCGCATGGCGGGGCTCAGAAGAGAAGGAGCGCCATTTGACAGCAAAATTGGTTGGAATCATTAGCGGACGCTATGTCACGTTTGGAGACCCCCTATGGTGCCTAAACAGTGGAGCTCCCCCACAAGTGACACCATTTTGGAAACTAGAGCCCTCAAATAATTTTTCTAGATGTTTGGTGAGTACTTTGAACACCTGGGGGCTTCACAGAAGTTTATAGCGTTGAGCCGTGAAAAGAAATTTTTTTTTTTTACCACAAAACGGTTGCTTCAACTAGGTAGCTTTTTTTTTCACAAGGGTAACAGGAAAAAATGCACCATAAAACGTATTGTGCAATTTCTCCTGAGTACGCAGATACCTCATATGTGGTGGAAAGTAATTGTTTGAGCGCATGGCGGGGCTCAGAAGAGAAGGAGCGCCATTTGACTTTTCAAACGCACAGACGCAGTGCACTGATCGGCCGCTGCAGGAGGCACGGTCGGATGCGATAAAAAAAAGCGTCGGGGATACGTAAAAAAAAAAGTCACGCCAAAAATTGACCATGGATGCAGATACGTTATGTGCATCCCTGATCAGCGCTCGGCGGGACGCACGGACGGATGCGATACAAAAAGCGTCGCAAATACAGAAAAAAGTCACGCCAAAAATTGAGCAGGGATGCCGATCCGTTATCTGCATCCCTAATCAGCGCTCGGCGGGACGCACGGACGGATGCGATACAAAAAGCGTCGTGAATACGGAAAAAAGTCACGCCAAAAACTGACCACGGATGCAGATCCGTTATCTGCATCCCTGATCAGCGCTCGGCGAGACGCACGGACGGATGCGATACAAAAAGCGTCGTGAATACGGAAAAAAGTCACGCCAAAAACTGACCACGGATGCCGATCCGTTATGTGCATCCCTGATCAGCGCTCGGCGGGACGCACGGACGGATGCGATACAAAAAGCGTCGGGGATACGGAAAAAAAGTCACGCCAAAAATTGAGCAGGGATGCCGATCCGTTATCTGCATTCCTGATCAGCGCTTGGCAGGACGCACGGACGGATGAGGTGTAAAAATGGACAGGGGATCCAGAAAAAAAAAAAAAGTTATACTCACAGTACCCAGAGGACTAGCAGGAGGATCACTGACCAGAAGAGCTGCAGAGGAACAGATGGCAGAGAGATGGACAGCTTTACAGGAGCAGCAGGCAGATCAGCAGAATGCCCAGGAAGGACCCAGCGATGGACGCAGATGTGATCAGGCCGGTGAAGACAGGTAAGAGGATGTCAGGGGAGAGCAGAGGGGGAGAGGGCGGGGGGAGAGCAGAGGGGGAGAGGGGGGGTTGAGAGCAGAGGGGGGGGAGAGCAGAGGGGGAGGGGGAGAGCAGAGGGGGAGACCGGAGAGGAAGCTGCAGAAGCAGAATAGAAATAATGGGGGAGGCAGTCAGATCGCGGGGGGAGCGGATCGGGATGTCGGGGGGGGGGGTGGTTGGGGGGAGCAGATCGCGGGGGGGGGCACGGCAGGGGCTATCACGGCAGCGCGCAGGGGCACCACGGGAGCGCGCATGGGCTGCAAAGTGAGCACAGTACTCACTTTGCAGCAGCGGTGACCTCAGCAGCAGCGGTGGTAGCAGATCGGGATGCCGGGGGGCAGATCGGGGCGTAGGGGGGCAGATCGGGGGGGCACGGGCAGGGGCCTTCACGGGAGCGCGCAGGGGCCTTCACGGGAGCGCGCAGGGAGCGGAATACTTACCATTGGAGCAGGAGCGGCGGAGACATCAGAGGCGGCGGCGGCAGCAGCAGCGGTGGCGTGGTACCAAAAGTACCAGCCACTCCACGCTGCAGACATGTTGGGGGAGGGCTCGCAGGCCAGCACAGGCCTGGGGGGGGCGGCCACCGGCAGATCAGACCGCCCCACTGCACACTGATTGGAGCGATTGCGCGTCATAGCACGATCGCTCCAATCAGTGCTGCAGGGGCTGGGGGCGGCATGTTTGAGGTCCACCTATGATATGCTGCAGCAGCTGCGGCATCTCATAGCTGGATCTCACAGGATCGCACTAATTCGGGCATTATTTTTGCCGAAATTAGTGCGATCGATGTGGTTGGCGGTTCAGATTTGAACAGCCAATCACATCGATCGTCGATAGGGGGTGGCGATGCCGCCCCCCCTGGGGTCAAGCAAAGGTCCCCTGCTGTAAGAAACAGCAGGGGACATCATTTGAAAGCTGTTGCTATGGCCACGGCAATCAAATGAAGTTTAGGCAGTAAAATTACGTCCCTGGTCGTTAAGTCACGTTAAAATAGGACGTAATTTTACTGCCCGCGGTCGTGAAGGGGTTAAGGAAATGAACGACGTGTCAACGAGCAACGTTTTTTCATGTTTTTGTGCTCGTTGATTGTCTCTCATTGGTGTCACACACTGTGATGTCGCTAACAACACCGGATGTGCGTCACTAACGACGTGACCCCGACGATATATCGTTAGCGATGTCGCAGTGTGTAAAGCACCCTTTAGGGTCAGCCTAGGAGACCCTGTTCCATCCGTACTCTCCTGTGACAATCACACAAATTTTCTTGGGAAATTCAAATTTAATATCCCTTAGGTCCCCTTCACACGTCAGTGATTCTGGGACGTATGTGCTTTTTTTAAACGTACCAAAATCACTGACATACGCAGACTCATTATATTCAATGGGTCTGCTCACACATCAGTGATTTTTCACTGAACGTGTCTCCGTGCAGCGTACACACATGTCTGTGATTCTGCACGGAGACAAGTCAGTTTTTTTCTGGCATCACTGATGACCCACGGACCACACTATGGTGTGATCTGTGTGTGATCCGTGAAAACGTACCAGAAAAACACTGACATATCAAATAATAAACATTTTCAACTCACCTTTCCAGTGACGCGCTGTGCAGCATCCGCTCTCTGCAGCTCCTGCCTGGCTCATGACTATTCATGAAAGCAGGAACAGCCGACCAGGAAGTAGCTGCAGAGAGCGGTGGGCGGACGCTGCTGAGCCGAGGAGTTCAGCACCATGGAGAGCAGGAGCGAAGGCAGGTGAGTAATGTCCATTTGCAATCACGGATCACGGATTGCACATGGACAACCCACATGTGCCGTGAATCACGGAACACGGAAGGACATATGCGTGTTTTACACGTCAGTGAAGAACGTCAGTGTTTTTCACTGAC